>NC_059429.1:131633220-131855720 GCF_021028975.2 Sphaerodactylus townsendi | reverse complement strand
GCAGGAAATGAAATAACAGGGCACCCATTTTTTTGTATTTTTATACTACAACAGTTGTCTAATAGGCTATGCCAGTGGTGGCGAACCTATGGCACGGGTGCCAGACGTGGCACTCAGAGCCCTCTCTGTGGGCACGCGCAAACAGTGTGCCCCCCTCCCACATCTAGGCTGGCCTGGGCCGCTGGGCTCAATTATTAGCATTAAACCTAAGACCAAGTTTTGGGGAAGCAGTGTAGGTAACCCTGTTAAGCGCTGTTAAACCCCACTGATTTTCATGCGAAGAACTAAAGCACGATCCTTTACCTGGGAGTAAGCTGGGTTGCTGGCAATGGGGCTTGCTTCTGAGTAAACCCTCCTAGGGTCGTGGTTCACCCGTTGGAAGAGTTGCACGGTTGCTCCGAAGCAAAGCCACCGACTACCACCAAGCTTACTCCCGAGTAACGCACGCCTCGGAGCCAACCATTTTTTCTAAACTCAGTATTCAAGTTAAATAGCCGCGTTGGCACTTTGCGATAAAGAAGTGGGTTTTGAGTTGCAATTTGGGCACCCAGTCTCGAAAAGGTTCACCATCACTGGGCTATGCCCTTTTTCCTGTTTTTAACTGATTTATACTATTATGTATACTGATGTTGAACCATGTATGCTGTGAGCTGCCCTGAGCCCAGACTCTGGCTGGGGTAGGGCGGGTTAAAAATTGAATTAAAATAAAGACTACAGAGACTGAAGGAGAAGAAGAAGGAGAAGAAGAGTTGGATTTATACCCCTCCTTTCTCTCCTGTAAGAAGAAGAGTTTGGATTTATATCCCCCCCTTTCTCTCCTGCAGGAGACTCAAAGGGGCTGACAATCTCCTTGCCCTTCCCCCCTCACAACAAACACCCTGTGAGGTAGGTGGGGGTGAGAGAGCTCCGAGAAGCTGTGACTAGCCCAAGGTCACCCAGCTGGCGTGTGTGGGAGTGCACAGGCTAATCTGACTTCCCCAGATAAGCCTCCACAGCTCAGGCGGCAGAGCTGGGAATCAAGCCCGGTTCCTCCAGATTAGATACACGAGCTCTTAACCTCCTATGCCACTGCTGCTCCCTACGCCACTGCTGCTCCTAAGAGACTCAAGGTGGCTTACATGCTCCTTTCCCTTCCTCTCCCCACAACAGACATCTTGTGAGGTCTGAGAGGACTGTGACTGGCCCAAGGTCACCCAGCAGGAATGTAGGAGTGCAGAAACACATCTGGTTTACCAGATAAGCCTCCGCTACTCAGGTGGAGGAGTGGGGAATCAAACCCGGTTCTCCAGATTAGAATCCACCTGCTCTTAACCACGACACCACGCTGCCTCTGGATGCTTTGCTCCGTGGCACTTGTCCTCTGGAGCTCCACCACCATATATCCAGGAATGTCCAGGCCTGGAGTTGGCAACTGTATTATTCCTGGTTCTGTTCAGATCTCACCCCAATTTCCAGAAAAGGAAGATGAATTATGGGTTACGCACGGTGGCTCAACTGACCAACGGCGTTCCTTTCCGCACAAACCTTTTGAGGCAGGCAATAAAACGTCTCCTCTGTGCAGTTCCGCTTTGCTTTCCCTTCTCTGGTTTTGAAAATGTTTTCTTTCCAGCCTCACAACTTTTTTCAGTGAATCCCCTTTAAAAACGATTCTGTAGGCTGAAACGTTTTCAAAATGGCTGCCCTGCCGTGCGATCGTTTTCAGGCGTTTTCCGCACTTCTCTGCCGTCCCCAAACTTTTCCCTTGGCCCCATTTTCTGAGCTCCCTCTCCGTTCCCCCCTCGCCTGCTTATTTGATCATTTCTGTGAGGTTTTTTTAAAAATTGTTTTGAGGGGGCTATCTTCTTGGCACCAATTATATGAGGCATGGAGAATTGCAGAGCAAAGCTGTGCAGTGTTTAAGCATCGATTCAACTAATGTCGGGACTCTTTAGTTTGGAGAGGAGACGTCTGAGGGGGGGATATGATTGAAGTCTATAAAATTATGCATGGGGTAGAAAATGTTGACAGGGAGACATTTTTCTCTCTTTCTCACAATACTAGAACCAGGGGGCATCCATTGAAAATGCTGGGGGGAAGAATTAGGACTAATAAAAGGAAACACTTCTTCACGCAACGTGCGATTGGTGTTTGGGATATGCTGCCACAGGAGGTGGTGATGGCCACTAACCTGGATAGCTTTAAAAGGGGCTTGGACAGATTTATGGAGGAGAAGTCGATCTATGGCTACCAATCTTGATCCTCTTTGATCTGAGATTGCAAATGCCTTAACAGTCCAGGTGCTCGGGAGCAACAGCCGCAGAATGCCATTGCTTTCACATCCTACATGTGAGCTCCCAAAGGCACCTGGTGGGCCACTGCGAGTAGCAGAGTGCTGGACTAGATGGACTCTGGTCTGATCCAGCTGGCTTGTTCTTATGTTCTTTTGTTCTTAATGTTTAAAAAAGGGGGGAAACACACTTAACAAGGACCATGGATTGTTTCGAGGGGGTGAGTGTGGACAATGGTGGGGGGGGTGTGTGTGTGTGACTGAAAACGTTTTCCAAACATTTTAGGTGGTTTGTGCGGAAAGGGCCTCTATGTGTCGCAGTCGACCAGGAAACCAGAATAAGACATCAGGATTTGGGGCGGGGTTGCAAGCCCCAGCGGACCACGCTACGCATGGTTTAGTGAGCTGGCGCCTCCTCATTACAGACGGAGAACGAAAGCAAGCAATCGTTTGTGCAGTTATGATCGGCTGCGCTTATTTGCAACCTTCAATTAAGTCCAGCACAATCCGGAGACGGATGCAAATGTCGGATCGGAATCCTCCGAAGACGGAACTGAGAAGACATCCTGGAATTAGTTAAGCCGTTTTATTCCCCCCCAAAGTGCTTTTGAACGAAAACCGCTTCACACTTTCGATCATTCCGCAAAGGGGCTTAAAAATTAGAACCGGAGTTGAACGGCTGCCCCCGGCTAGCTCAATCTTGTCAGAAGCTAAGCTGTGGCTGGCTGCGGTTCAGGCCTGGATGAAGACCACCAGGGAAGTCCAGGGCCGCTGCACAGAGGCAAATAACGACAAACCACCTCTGTACTCACTTGCCTTGAAAACCCTACAGGGATGGCAGAAGTTCGCCGCACCTCGCTGGCGCATTCTAGCATCAGAACGGGACACGGCTAACATCGGCACCTTCAGACTGAAACACGAATGCAGCCTGAGACAACGATTCTCACAAATATCGCCTATTTTACCGAATTGTTTATAATAGAAGAAGAAGAAGAAGAGAAGAGTTTGGATTTATATCCCCCCTTTCTCTCCTGCAGGAGACTCAAAGGGGCTGACAATCTCCTTGCCCTTCCCCCCTCACAACAAACACCCTGTGAGGTGGGTGGGGCTGAGAGAGCTCCGAGAAGCTGTGACTAGCCCAAGGTCACCCAGCTGGCATGTGTGGGAGTGCACAGGCTAATCTGAATTCCCCAGATAAGCCTCCACAGCTCAGGCTGCAGAGCTGGGACTCAAACCCGGTTCCTCCAGATTAGATACACGAGCTCTTAACCTCCTACGCGACTGCTGAGAGAATTTGGCTGAGAGAATTTGGCTGGTATCTCAGAGGTCATCTAGCCCACTCTCATGCACAATATAAGAAACATACAACTATGTCCCCCCCTTACACCCCAGTGCCCCCTGCTCCATGGCCAGAGGGAGGCCAAAACCCTCCAGGATCCCTGGGCCAATCTGGTCTGAAGGAAAATTTCTTAATGACCTCAAAGTAGCAATTGGCATTCCCTGGGCGTATAAGAAAGGGAAAGGTATAATTACATCCCTCCCTCCCCTTCTCTCTCACAGTTTACCAAAGTTTACAGAATCAAGTTCAAGGCATGTAATTGTACCTCTAGATCAAGGGATGTAAATGTACCTTTCTATTCTGTATTGGTCAGACGTCACCTGGAATATCGTGTACGGTTCTGGGCACCGCAATTCAAGGATATGGACAAGCTGGAACGGGTCCAGAGGAGGGCAACCAAAATGGCAAAAGGTCTGGAATCCATGTAGTACGAGGAGAGATTTAGGGAGCTGGGGATGTTTAGTTTTGTGCAGAGAAGGTGAAGAGATGACATGATAGCCATATTTAAAAATTTGAAGGGATTATTATTATTATACACATAACAACACAGCACAAGTGTCTGGAATTCATCTCTGAATATCGAGTCCCAAGGACCTAGGATATTAGAAATATTTGCGTAGAATATTATTATTATTATTATTGTAGATTTCACAGCTGCCAGATCTTTAGCTGGTTGTTGCCTTCATTACAATTCGAGCCTCACCCAGAGGCCTAGGAAGTTGTAATGTATCGGCGTAGTATTAGTTATTATTATCATTAGCATAGAATATTATTGTTGTTGTTGTTGTTGTTATTGTTGTTATTGTTGTTGTTATTATTATTGTGGTAGATTTCACAGCTGCCAGATCTTTAGCTGGTTGTTGGCCTTCATTACAATTCGAGCCTCACCCAGAGGCCTAGGAAGTTGTAATGTATCGGCGTAGTATTTGTTTATCATCATCATCATCATCATCATCATCATCATCATCATCATCGTAGATTTCACAGCTGCCAGATCTTTAGCTATTGTTATTTTATTACAATTCGAGTTTCACCCAGAGTTTTGTGAAGTTGTAATGTATTGGCGCCGGTATTCGTGCAGATCGCAGCAGGCCTGCCTTCTGAATCTGGACAGATGTTAATTTTGCTAATCTAAAGAGGTTTCTGCAAGTGCCGCCCTAGTGTTTTTGGGATGGCTTCCAGCATGCCGCATTACCACTGGGACAACCTCAGGTGGTTTGTTATAGACGCCGGAAGCTCGATTTTCAAATCGCGGTACCTAGTGACCTTCTCGTGTTCTTTTTCAATGACCCTGCTGTCACCGGGGACTGCTATGTCGATGATGGTCACTTTCTTGTCCTCGATCACGGTGATGTCTGGTGTATTGTGTTTCAACACTTTGTCCTTTTGGATTCGAAAGTTCCACAGGATTATTATTATTATTGTCATTATTATTATTTATTAAACTTGTATACCGCCCTCCCCCGGATGTCATGTTGGTGAGGGAGCAAGCTTGTTTTCTGCTGCCTCAGAGACTAGGGCCAGGAGTAATGGATTCAAGGTGAAGGAAAAGAGATTCCACCTAAACATCAGGGAAAACTTCCTGTCAGGGCTGTTCCACAGAGGAATGGACTACCTCGGAATGTGGTGGAGTCTCCTTCTTTGGAGGTTTTTAAAGAGGGGCTGGATGAACATACGTCGGGAGTGTTTTGATTGTGTGTTCCTGAATGGCAGGGGGTTCGACTTGATGGCCCTTTTAGGGGATTCTACTTCCAATCTCTATGGATTTTACTAATTGATGAGAAATTCTTCACTTTGAGTCTCCACTTCTGTAATTTTCGAGCCTACTGCTTGTCCCTTGGTTGTTGCGTGCCATTGGCTTGCACTTTTCACATCCTGTAATCTGCCTTCGATCTTCACGAGAAAGGCAGCCCATAAGCTAAGTAAAATAAAATTTGAAAATTTAATATTCCTTATACCACAGAAGACTCCTGGTTCATCTATGTTATCACCATTTCCTGTGACGGAGAGCCAATGTGATGTAGAGGTTGAGCGGTGGGACTCTAATCTGGAGAACCCGGTTCGATTCCCCACTCCTCCACATGAGCAGTGGCCTCTTATCTGGGGGAACTGGATTTGTTTCCCCGCTCCTCCACGTCAAGCCTGCTGGGTGACCTTGGGCCAGTCGCAGTTCTCTCAGAACTCTCAGCCCCGCCTACCTCTCAAGGTGTCTGTTGTGGGGAGAGGAAGGGAAAGAAGTTTATATAATGCCTCCTCACTCTTCTTGATGGAGGCTTTTCTCACAACTTGCGATGCGATATTTTTAACAGGCGATGCCAGGGCCTGGGACATTCCATGCACCAAGCAGATACTCTGCCACTAAGCCAGAGTCCCAATCCACAGGGTGGCCCCATCCATCCTGCCACATAAGAACATAAGAACAAGCCAGCTGGATCAGACCAGAGTCCATCTAGTCCAGCTCTCTGCTACTCGCAGTGGCCCACCAGGTGCCTTTGGGAGCTCACCTGCAGGAGGTGAAAGCAAGGGCCTCATGGCTGCTGCTGCCCGAAAGCTAACCTGGACTGTTAAGGCATTTGCAATCTCAGATCAAAGAGGATCAAGATTGGTAGCCATAGATCCACTTCTCCTCTCCATAAATCTGTCCAAGCCCCTTTTAAAGCTATCCAGGTTAGCGGCCATCACCACGTCCAGTGGCAGCATATTGCAAACACCAATCACAAGTTAAGTGGAAGAAGCGGTTTCCTTTTATTAGTCCTACCTTTCCCCCTAGCATTTTCAATGGATGCCCCCCCTGGTTCTAGTATTGTGGAGAAAGCAGAAAAAAAATTTCTCTCTGTCAACATTTCTACCCCATGCATAATTTATAGACTTCAATCCTATCCCCCCATCAGACATCTCTCCTCTCCAAATCTAAAGAGGTCCCAAACGCTGCAGCCTCTCCTCATAAGCAAGGCTGGTGCTCCAGTCCTCTCAATCTCATCCTCAAGCGTTCTTCTCTGCACCTTCTTTCTATCTCTTCTTCAATATCCTTTTGGAGATGTGGTGACCAGAACTGAACACAGTACCCGGCGCGGTCGCACTACACTGCTTTATATGTGCGCATGACAATCTTTTGCAGTTTTATTCTCGATTCCTTTCCTCAACACTATCCCTGTTATAGAGTTTGCCTTTTCACAGCTGCCGTTATGCATTGAGCTGACATTCCTACGGAACTTATCAATAACCAAGACGCCCAAATCCTTTCGGTCTTGGTGACTGATAGCATCTGAACCCTGCTGTAGAGTGTATGAAGTTTGATCTGCTACATCTACCACATCAGCAAATACAACATACAAAGGCAACTCTTAACACAGGAGATGGCTAATCTTTTCGGTGAATCGGCGCTTCCAAACTGCAACCTAAAACCTAATTTATTTATCGCGAAAGTGCTAACATCGCAATTTAACCTGAATACTGAGGTTTCCAGTTTAGGAAAACGGCTGGTCACATACGCTATGCTACTCGGAGTACAGTTTGGTGGTATTTCGCAGCTTTTTCTTCAAGCAACCGCGGGTAACTCTTCCAACGGTATTGAATCATCAATGTCTTAGGTGCTTACTCAGAAGCTAAGCCCTGCGTTCAAGCAGCAACTGGAGCTTACTTCCCAGGTAAAAGGATCGTGACTTTTGCTCTTCGGCAAGATGAAAAATCAGTGGGGTTTAACAGTGCTTAACAGGGTTACCTACACTGCTTCCCCAAAACTAGGGCTTAGGTTTAATGCTAATAATCCAGCCCAGTGGCCCAGGCCAGCCTAGATGTGTGTGTGTGTGTGGGGGGGGTGCGTGCCCACAGAGAGGGCTCTGAGTGCCACCTCTGGCACCCGTGCCATAGGTTCGCCACCACTGCCTTAACATTTCCCCCACTTTAAATGGGTCAGCTCAGGTTTTGCCAAACTTGGAACCAAACTGATTCCCCCCCCATCCCCCCAAGATGACCTAGAGCAGTGGTGGCGAACCTATGGCACAGGTGCCAGAGGTGGCACTCAGAGCCCTTTCTGTGTGCACGTGTGCACAGAGTACATCATGTAAGGGGGCGGAAAATCACCCCCCCCCCATACACACACATCTAGGCTGGCCTGGGCACGATCCTTTACCTGGGAGTAAGCTCGGTTGCTGGCAATGGGGCTTGCATCTGAGTAAACCCTCCTAGGGTCATGATTCACCCATTCAAAGCATCGCACGGTTGCTTCACCAAGCTTACTCCCGAGTAACGCACACCTCGGAGCCAACCGTTTTTCTAAACTAAAACCTCAGTACTCAAGTTAAATTGCCGTGTTGGCACTTTGCAATAAATAAGTGGGGTTTGGGTTGCAATTTGGGCACTCTGTCTTGAAAAGGTTCGCCATCACTGACCTAGAGAACAGAATGCCTTGATCACTTGCCCCCCCACCCCCACGCACAATATTTCGCCTTTTTTGACAATATGTAATGAAAGGGATTCTCTGCGGCGCTACGGAGGTGGAAAGGCTAGCAGAAAAAAGACGAAGGGGGGGGGGCAGATGGAAACGTGGAGCTGGTGGATGAAAGAGATCGACTCCTGTGTGAAAGCGTTCGCTGGAGGGAACAGAAACGTGTTCTTTGCACCGGAGAAGGATATATTTATGTATATATTGGGGGGGGGGGAGGAGAATCAACCCAGATGTCATGCTCTTGATTGATCTGCATGGTTTGGGCTATTTCCCAAGGGCTCCCCGAGAATATGCACACGCAGCAGAGAGGACGGGGAAAAACCACAAGATGAATTACGCTGGTACGCTGCGCTTTCTAACGATATAGCCTTCGGTTTAATGCGCTAAGGCCTGGTGTTGGGGGGGGGGGGGGGTTAGACAAACGTGCTAGCAATCTTTGCTGCCGGAAAAGAGGCGGCTGTCTGCAAGCGAGAACCTGACAATAGAAGGAACCGCTCAGGGGTGGTTTCGGCCCATTTTCTCCCCGGTCACCTTGGCACACCTCTCCACAAATGGCGTGTGGACGACTGTCTGGCCTGTGTCGCTTTGGCTGGATCGCAGCCCTTTGTCTGCCCAGCGAACAATTGGGCAGCATTCGTCAGCCAGGCACAGAGGTGTGCGCCGAAAAAGACAATGTGGACACTTTTCCGTGACCTCTTCTTTTCCGTGACCGGAAAAACCATTTGGTATCCACGAGATCTGGCTCACCGGCTGTACTTTCGCTGATATTGTGACAATCTTTCTTCTTGTTTCCTCAGAGGAGGGTTAAGACAACTGCCTTCAGGCAGAAAGACAGCCCGTTTCAATTCCATCCCGGGTAGGGCAAAGGTTCCGAAACCAGCACGCAGAAGCTCAGACTGATAATAGAACGGACGCGTTCCTGAGCACGTGCAGAGTGTATTTCCCTTCGTCGCCATGCAATCACGCTCAGTACCAACTCATCTGGGGTGAACAGAAATGAGTTTCCAGGTAGGAAATGCAACTTCTAACTAGGCCCAAACATCTCCATAATTTGGGATATATCATTATTATTAATAGCAAGATTTTTTTCACTTTCCTTGCCGTCCTTATGGTGCCACCAAGACATTTAACAAATTATCACACTCAAATTAAAATCTTACATCCAAAGCCATCAAACTAATAAAAGGAAACACTTCTTCATGCAACGTGTGATTGGTGTTTGCAATATGCTGCCACAGGAGGGGGTGATGGCCACTCACCTGGATAGCTTTAAAAGGGGCTTGGGCAGATTTATGGAGAAGTCGATCTATGGCTACCAATCTTGATCCTCCTTGATCTGAGATTGCAAATGCCTTAACAGTCCAGGTGCTCGGGAGCATCAGCCACAGAAGGCCATTGCTTTCACATCCTGCAGGTGAGCTCCCAAAGGCACCTGGTGGACCACTGCGAGTAGCAGAGAGCTGGACTAGATGGACTCTGGTCTGATCCAGCTGGCTTGTTCTTATGTTCTTATGTTCTTAAACCCAACATCACCGCCCAGAGCCCTCAGGGGATGGGGCGGTATATAAATATGATAATAAATAAATAAATAACATACAAATAAATCAGTCAAACAATTTAACACCAGAACTGACAATAAGGTGCCGCTGGATTCACCTTTGGTTGTTATTTTAGTCTCAATGCATTTTAATGGATTCCTTTTTTTGGTCCAGTAAGCTAGACTAATATAGTAGGCAGGTATTCATAAGGGTGGTTTTGGCCTCCCATATCAGATAATCAGAGGTTTACTGTCTCTGGACAGGGAGGCTCCATTTTTATGACTATTTATAACCTCAACCGATCTGGCTAATCCCTCATCTTAAAAAAAAAAAAGGTTTAGCAACCAATGCCAAATCTTGCGGCAACATCTCGGGACGCAAAGTCTCGTGAGTACTGGTAGCTTTTGCAATCCCTGATCTATAAAACAGGGATAATATTGGGGTGAGTCACAAAATTGCAATGGAGATGCACGGGTGGGGCTCAAAGATTCAAGGAGGCGATTGCTGAATTTGCAGCACGGCGGGGTGGGGTTTCGGGAGCAAACTTTACCCATCAGCACCTGCTCATGTGGGGGGGGGGGGGGTAAGAACCCAGAGAAATCTCTTCCTTCTGTGGCAAACAGGTTGATTTGGGGAACAGCTCTGCAGCAGAAGGCTCCCGGTTCAACTCCCGGCATCTCCAGTTTAAAGGCTCTGGGAGAAGGGGATGAGAAAGACTTTTCTCTGTCTGAGACGCTGGAGAGGGGCTGCCAGTCAGAGCAGACAATATTGGCCTGGATAGAGCAAGGGACTGACTCAGTTGGCAGCTGCTTCATGTGATTTCAGGAGTTGGCAACCCGACACAGAAGGCAAGGCAAAAGTGTGAGAAAGTCTACATAATTCTACATATTGCCGAAGGCTTTCACGGCCAGAATCACTAGGGTGTTGTGGGTTTTCCGGGTTGTATGGCCGTGTTCCAGTAGCATTTTTTCCCTGATATTTCGCCTGCATCTGTGGCTGGCATCTTCAGAGGATCCTCTGAAGAGACCAGCCACAGATGCAGGCGAAACGTCAGGAGAAAATGCTACTGGAACACGGCCATACAACCCAGAAGACCCACAACACTCTATAGAATTCTGTCTGTTTAAAGTGTCAGCATGTCCTAGCTGACTTGTGGCGACCCCGTAGGATTTTCAACACGAGAGACATTTGGAGGTGGTTAGACTTTGCCCGCCTTTGTGAGTGCTGAGAGAGTTCTGAGAGAACTGTGACTGGCCCAAGGTCACACAGCAGGCTTCATGTGGAGGAGCGGGGAATCAAACTTAGAGTCCACCGCTCTTAACCAGTACGCCAAACTGGCCCTCTGATTCCGCCTAGTTTATAGCAGTAGACACGGCTTATTGCGTCGCTCCCCTGCTTATTTGATCCTCAGAACAATCCTTCGAGGCAGGCGAGGCTGTGTGACCAGTCCGAGATCACCCACTGAGCTTCACAGATGAAGCAAGATTTGAACCCAGATCTCTGATGTCCCAGCCCAACATTCAAGCCGCTCCACTCCACCACGCTGACCCTCCGGATTCCAAGTTCTGTTGCTAAACAGGAAACCCAGAGTGGAAGTGACAGCAGAAGATCCATTTGTTTACACTCAAGCCTACTCGAACCGAGTCTAGAATGGAAAGCAGGACAGACCTCAGTTTAAGCAAACCTACAGCCAGTGTGGTGTGACAGTGAGAATGCTGGAATCGGAACAGGGAGACGCGGGTTCAAATTCACATTGCCAAAGAAGCCTGGAGGGTGACCTTGGGCCAGTCGCAAACTCTACGCCCAGACTACCCCGCAGGGTTGTTGTGCAGAAGAACAATGTATGCCACTCTTGACCCCCACTGGGGGGTGGGGAGGGAGCGCAGTATAAATGAAACAAACAAAAATAAATCCACTGTCAATTGACCATGAGAAGAAAGTTGGAATTAGAACTAGGCCGTAGATGTCAAACTCGCGGCCCTCCAGACGTTATGGACTACAGTTCCCATCATCCCCTGCCAGCATCTGGAGGGCCACGAGTTTGACACCTGTGCACTAGGCGGTTCATAGCTCAGCCTGACTAGCGACTTGTTTTGGAAGGAGAATTCTATATCCCTTTGGGGTTGGTTTGTTGCTTTCCCCATAACCATATGGCAGGGGTAGCCAATCTATGGTGCTCACGGACTACAGTTCCCATCAGCCCCTGCCAGCATGGTCAGCATGATGGGAATTGTAGTCCATGAACATCTGGAGCACCATAGGTTGGAATTAGCCACACTGGCAGGGGCTGATGGGAATTGTAGTCCACGAACATCTGGGGCACCATAGGTTGGAACTGGCCACGCTGGCAGGGGCTGATGGGGATTGTGGTCCACGAACATCTGGAGCACCATAGGTTGGAATTGGCCATGCTGGCAGGGGCTGATGGGGATTGTAGTCCATGAACATCTGAAGCGCCATAGGTGAATGTCTTCAAACACTCAGCAGCCCAAGAAAGTGGGGGAAATGATGGTTAAGTGTGTGAGCTGTGAGCCAAACCAGATTTCAGGATAAGCTAGGTAAGACGCCATTTGGAGCCTCCCAATAAAAGCCTCTAAATAAAAGGAAAAAAATATCTATTCTGAAATACGTGCAAAACCTGGTGCGGGTTTTTTGGTACTAGCTTTTTCTAGTTTGCCTTTCGGTTTCTTTAGAACAATAAATAATCACGCGTTATTTTTATCATTACGTGACCTCTTTTTAGCATGACTTGCCAAACGTCGGCTCCAGCGAGGAGTCAAAGAAGATTTCCATTTCTCCTGCCAACCACGAACCTACTACAAGCATCACCGACACTGACCCGCCTTAAAAGGGTGTTGTACGGATTATGAAAATAACGTATGCAGGGCTAGTTCCAGCTAGTTTGCTGCCCAGATGAAAATTAATTTTAGCACACACACACCCCCAGCAACCTATCGAGGGAGAGACAGATGCAATCTCGACTCCACCCCGAGAGGTTTCGCAGCGTGGCCTCTTTTTCTTCTCTTCCTCCTCCGTACAAAGAGATGGAACTTGAGCACCAAAATAGCAGAGCTGAAACCGGGAGTTGGGTTAAACCACTGCCCTTTGCTCTTCCTAGAGCAGTCACTCCCAAGCTGGAACGTTTGGGGGTATGTAGGGGGGCAAAATCATGTCTCGGCTTTGCTATTATGGTGGTGCAATTTTAGGGAAATGAGTTGCCAAGGGGTATGCAGGTGAAAAAAGATTGGAAACCTCTACCCTAGAAGAAGAAAAGAAGAAGAGTTTGGAGGTTAAGAGCGCGTGTATCTAATCTGGAGGAACCGGGTTTGATTCCCCGCTCTGCCGCCTGAGCTGTGGAGGCTTCTCTGGGGAATTCAGATTAGCCTGGGCACTCCCACACACGCCAGCTGGGTGACCTTGGGCTAGTCACAGCTTCTCGGAGCTCTCCCAGCCCCACCCACCTCACGGGGTGTTTGTTGTGAGGGGGGGAAGGGCAAGGAGATTGTCAGCCCCTTTGAGTCTCCTGCAGGAGAGAAAGGGGGGATATAAATCCAAACTCTTCTTCTTCTTCCTTTCTCTCCTACAAGGAGACTCAAAGGGGTTTACAGTCTCCTTTCCCTCCTGCCACCCCCACAACAAACACCCTGTGAGGTGGGAATGGGCTGAGAGAGCTCCGAAGAACTGTGACTAGCCCAAGGTCACCCGGCTGGCATGTGCTGGAGTGCACAAGCTAATCTGGTTCACCAGACAAGCCTCCCCAGCTCCAGTGGCACACCTGGTTCTCCAGATTAGAGTGCACCTGCTCTTAACCACTACACCACGCTGGTCCCAGTTTGCCCGCAGCCCTGTCCAATTCTGCCTGTTACACTTATTGCACTGGGCGTGCCCTGATTGTATTCAGTCACTGGCAAAAGCTCTCCGGGGTACCAGGCAGGGTTTTCCCACACCTGCTACCTGATCTTTTCAACCGGAGATCCCCGAGGTCAAACCCGCAACCTATGCATGCTCAGGAGACGCTGCACCACCGAGCCAAAGCCCCTCCCAGAGCGTTAGGATTCAGAGCTGCAGGCCAGCCCTGTCCAGCGAGAGAAGATCCCTGCCGCACACAAAGAAGAGAAGAAGAGAAGAGTTTGGATTTATATCCCCCCCTTTCTCTCCTGCAGGAGACTCAAAGGGGCTGACAATCTCCTTGCCCTTCCCCCCCAACAACAAACACCCTGTGAGGTGGGTGGGGCTGAGAGAGCTCCCAGAAGCTGTGACTAGCCCAAGGTCACCCAGCTGCCGTGTGTGGGAGTGCACAGGCTAATCTGAATTCCCCAGATAAGCCTCCACAGCTCAGGCGGCAGAGCTGGGAATCAAACCCGGTTCCTCCAGATTAGATACACGAGCTCTTAACCTCCTATGCCACTGCTGCTCACAGGTGTATTCTAATCTGGAGAACCAGGTTTGATTACCCACTCTGCCACTTGAGCTGTGGAGGCTTATCTGGTGAACCAAACCAAGTTCTTCTGAGCTGTCTCAGCCCCACCTGCCTCACAGGGTGTTTGTTGTGAGGGGGGAAGGGAAAGGAGATTGTAAGCCCCTTTGAGTCTCCTACGCCACTGCTGCTCCACGTACAAACACGTACAAAGGGGTGGACAAACTTTGTCCCACGGGTCGGAGAGCGACGAGGTATTTCAAGAGCCTGGAAGGACCACAGATCTGCATTATAAGAACGTCAGCATGGTGCCAAATGCTGTCCAACGCCCCTACCCTACCCTCTGCTTAAGTACTAGGTGTTGATGTTTGTGCCATGCTCATCCGTTCCAATGCTGTCCGGGCACATCGCTTTGCCATTAATTCCAGCGCTCTCTCTCCGCCGCAGCGCAAGCCGGTGCAAGCTCACCCCATAAGTGGGCATGGGGGCGCAGCTGCAGAAGGTACACCAGGCGGCCTACCTCCCGAACACAGAACCGAGCTCCGTCGACGGGGCCGGCGTGCCTTGCTGGGTGTCGAGGTTGCGAAAGACAGCATCCCGCTTGGTAGTAACACATGCTGAAATCTGTGGGAGACTTACCTCTAGGTAAACATGGCTGGGATCAGACAACGGGATCGGTTGCGGGAATACACCCCACCCTTTATTTATCCTTCAGGGCTCCCATCCGCGACGCCGCTCTCTGCAACGGGACTCTCTCCCGGCCCTCCAGATGCAGGCGCAGCTGCCTAGGACCGAGCCCCTGGACCGAACCCAAGAGCGCCCAAGCGGCCAGTGCCTCTGAGCACGTGCAGAGTGACCGATAGCCCCTTCCCCACAATAAACACCACTTCCCGACAGAGGTCACCCCGGACGGCCAACGCCACTGACCTTCAAGAGAGGCTTTCAATTGCACCCTTCGCCCCTAAAATGATGGGGGGGCCACGGCCCCCCACCCCTCCCCGACCCATTCAGCATCGCCCCTGCCCAACTCACCACCCATGCTCCGCGCCAAAGCAGCCTCACCTATGTGCTCCACCGGAATCGACACCTGCAAGTCTGGCTGGCTAGGGCTCCCCGGCGGGGCTTACACCCGAGTAAACCTTTGGCGAGGCCAGGTTTCGGGGCGTCCCCCACCCAGCACAAAAAAACCTACCATGCATTCTCATTAAATAACGACGGCGATGGGGATAATGACGACAGGGCACGGGGGCCCCTGGGCTTACGCAGAGTGCCCCCCGAAGGAAGCCCCCCCCTCCCCGGCCAGCCTACCTGGGCGAGAGACCACGGTGGTCAGGTTGGACATCTTTCCCCCCGTGCAGCCGGGGCGCCTGTGCCAAGCTGGGCGCCCCCCTCCCCGGTTCCCCGGCCAGGCACGTCCACCGCTCCCCCCCCCGCCACCCCGCGCGGCCCCTCCTCCTTTTTCCCACGCCCTCCCCAACGCCACCCCGGCGGGGCGGGCCGGCGAGCGGTGCGCAGCAGCCCGGCTTGCGAAAGACGCCGTTGCGCAAGGAGCGGAGCCGGGAGCCGAGCCGAGAGCCGGGCCGGGCGGGGTCCTTCTGGCCGCTTACCCTCCACCTCCGGGGGGGGCTGGCTGCTGCAGTTCATGGCGGGCGGGGTCGGCCCCGGCTGGGGAGCAGCGGCGGGCGGGCGGCCACCATCCACGCGCGGGCGGCGGGACACGCGTCGCGTTCAGACGAGCAAAGGGAGGCGGCGGCCCCCGCCCCGGCTTTTGTCTCGCCGGCTCTGGAGGCGCGATCCGGCCAGCAAGCAGGCGGCGCCGGCGCCACTCCCCTTCCCTTCCCTTCCCTCCCCGGGCGGGCGGGCGGGCGAGCCCTCCTCCTCCTCCTCCTCCTCCTCTGCGCAGCCGGCCGGGGGTCTGCAGCGGCGGGGCTCAAGGGCAGGGCGAGGCGAGGCTTCCCCCTCCGGCTCTCCCGCGACCCTCCCGGCTACGGCGGCGGCGGCGGCGGCGGCTGCTACGCTAGGGGCGCGCCCGGCGGGAGGAGGAGGAAGAGGAGGAAGAGGCCGAGCAGGCTTCGGCGCGCCCGCAGCTCCCCTGGCCCGGCTTGGCCCGCCCCGCCCGCCTGCCTGCCTGCCTGCCTGCCTGCCTTGGAGGCCTCTTGGGCCGGTTCGGCGCACTTAGTAACCCAGCAGCGGCCGCAGAAGGAAAAAAAATCCACGCCCATTCCGCGGTTCGCGCCCCGCTTCTGGCTGAATGGGCGAGCAGACCCAGCTCGGTCCTGTCTGTCTGTCTCTGTCTAGCTCAGGGGTAGGGAACCTTTAACACGCAAAGAGCCATTTGGACCCATTTTCCACGGGAAAAGAAAACACTTGGAGCCGCAAATAATTTTTGACATTTAAAATAAAGATAACACTATATATATTGGGGGTTTTTTTACCTTTTACTCCGCTCATTCTGAGAAGCGCATGGATGCGTCCGCCCTGCTGCTTGCAGGGCGGGCAAGGATGGGGCCAGCGGCTTGGCCTTGCTGGCCGCCGGGAAAGCGCCCGCCCTGCTCGAACGGGCAGGCCAGAGGGGAAGCCCGCAGTGTGGCCCAGCCAGCTGCCGGCCATTGGTGCGCCCGCCCTGCTGCCTGCAGGGCGGGGAAGGATGAAGCCGGTGGCTCGGCCTCGCCGGCCGCCAGGAAAGTGCCCACCCCGCTCCAACGGGGTGGGCGAGAGGGGAAGCCCGCAGCGTGGCCCAGCTGACTGCGGACAGTTGGTGCGCCCACCCTACTGCCTGCAGGGCAGGCAAGGATGGGGCCAGCGGCTCGGCTTGTGGAGCCGCAGTGCAAGGGCAGAAGAGCCGCATGCGGCTCTTGAGCCACAGGTTCCCTACCCCTGGTCTAGCTGTCTATCATCTATCTCTGCTCCTTTCTGTCTCTGTCTGTCTAACCATCTCTGTCTGTCTGTCTGTCTGTCTATGGCAGTGGTGGCGAACCTATGGCACGGGTGCCAGAGGTGGCACTCAGAGCCCTCTCTGTGGGCACACACAAACAGAGTGCCCCCCCCCCACACACACATCTAGGCTGGCCTGGGCATGATCCTTTACCTGGGAGTAAGCTCGGTTGCTGGCAATGGGGCTTGCTTCTGAGTAAACCCTCCTAGGATCGTGATTCACCCATTTGAAGCACTGCACGGTTGCTTCACTGCGCTTACTCCCGAGTAACGTGTGCCTTGGAGCCAAACGTGTTTTTTTTTTCTAAACTAAAACCTCAGTATTCAGGTTAAATGGCCGTGTTGGCACTTTGCGATAAATAAGTGGGTTTGGGGTTGCAGTTTGGGCACTCGGTCTCGAAAAGGTTCGCCATCACTGGTCTATGGTTTAAACTGGATTTCAATGTTACGTTTTTGGTGGATTGGTTGTACGCCACTCAGAGCCCTTCAAGGGTGGGCGGTCTATTAAATTTGACGAATAAATCTATCTATCTATCTATCTCTGGTCCTTTCTATCTCTGTCTAACCATCTGTGTCTGTCTGTCCACCTATCTGCGTGTGTGTGTGTCTGTCCAATCCCTTTATCAGTCCACCTATCTGTATCTGTGTGTGTGTGTGTGTGTGTCTATCTCTGTTTCTTTCTATCTCTATTTAGAAGAGAAGAAGAAGAGTTTGGATTTATATCCCCCCTTTCTCTCCTGCAGGAGACTCAAAGGGGCTTACCAATCTCCTTGCCCTTCCCCCCCCCCCCTCACAACAAACACCCTGTGAGGTAGGTGGGGCTGAGAGAGCTCCGGAAAACTGTGACTAGCCCAAGGTCACCCAGCTGGCGTGTGTGGGAGTGTACAGGCTAATCTGAATTCCCCAGATAAGCCTCCACAGCTCAGGCGGCAGAGCTGGGAATCAAACCCGGTTCCTCCAGATTAGATACACGAGCTCTTAACCTCCTACGCCACTGCTGTGTCTATCTCCACCTGGGTCTTTCTATCGCCACCTCTGTCTGTCTGTCCACCAATCTCTCTGCGTGTGTCTGTGTCTATCCATCACTGTGTCCGACTGTCCACTTACCTGTATGTGTGTCTATCTCTGATTCTATCTCTATCCATCTATCTGTGCCTGGCTAGGTCTGTCTGTCTCTGTCCATCTAGGTCTGTCTGCCTGTCCATCCATCCATCCATCCATATCTTTCTGGCAATGTCTGTCTATCAACTTATCTTTGTATGCGTGGCAAAAAGGTTTAGAGGAACGTGCTTACTTCCCCGCCATGGGCATTAAAATGAATCGATCGATACAATCCGTGTCCTGCATTTCAGCCAGGCTGATTCCCCAAACAGGTTATAACTGAAATCTGTAAGATCGTACAATGCAAATAATTAGAAGAAGAAGAAGAAGAAGAAGAAGAAGAAGAAGAAGAAGAAGAAGAAGAAGAAGAAGAAGAAGAGTTTGGTTTTATATCCCCCCTTTCTCTCCTGTAGGAGACTCAAAGGGGCTTACAATCTCTTTGCCCTTCCCCCCTCAGAACAAACTCCCTGTGAGGTAGGTGGGGCTGAGAGAGCTCCGAGAAGCTGTGACTAGCCCAAGGTCACCCAGCTGGCATGTGTGGGAGTGTACAGGCTAATCTGAATTCCCCAGATAAGCCTCCACAACTCAAGCGGCAGAGCGGGGAATCAAACCCGGTTCCTCCAGATCAGAGGGCACCTGCTCTTAGCCACTGCTCTTAGCCACTACGCCACTGCTGTTTGCACTTCGTGGCCTGCTGGATTTTGTGGCAGAGGTTGAGACGGTGGGCTTCTACAAGCAGGGGCAGCATATTTTGAAGCCCGAGGTGGGGTATCCAGATGGGACACCCATTCTGTATCGCAGGAGCCCTCCCGTGAACCGTGTTCTGGGGTGTTACAAAGGGTGTCAGAGCATACCAGTCATGTTTTAAGGGCCACAGTCCTCCGGGATGCTCTCCTGAGCAAACCCCACTGAAACCAATCGAAGACAAGCCTGTAAACCGCATCCCATATGAATCAATGGGGTTTATTTGGGGGGCTATTTGGACCTGCGACCTGATCGTCTGGACCTGCGCAGGCCAGAAGCCAATCAGGAGAGACAATATTGGCTGGGTTGGCTCATCGTGCGACTGATCAGCTGACATCCCCCTCGGGCTATAGCAGTGGTGGCGAATCTATGGCACGGGTGCCAGACGTGGCACTCAGAGCCCTCTCTGTGGGCACACGCAAACACCCACCCATCCCGCATACACATCTAGGCTGGCCTGGGCCGCTGGGCTCAATTATTAGCATTAAACCTAAGACCTAGTTTTGGGGAGGCAGTGTAGGTAACCCTGTTAAGCGCTGTTAAACCCCACTGATTTACATGCAAAGAACTAAAGTGCGATCCTTTACCTGGGAGTAAGCTCAGTTGCTGGCAATGGGGTTTGATTCTGAGGAAACCCTCCTAGGGTTGTGATTCACCCGTTGGAAATGTTGCACGGTTGCTTCAAAGCAGAGCCACCGACTACCACCAAGCTTACTCCCGAGTAACACACGCCTTGGAGCCAGCCGATTTTTTTCTACACTAAAACCTCAGTATTCAGGTTAAATTGCCGTGTTGGCACTTTGTGATAAATAAGTGGGTTTTGGGTTGCAGTTTGGGCACTCGGTCTTGAAAAGGTTCGCCACTACTGGGCTACAGCCATGGATACTAGTGCAGGTTGCTATAATAAAAGGAATCAGCGAAATTCACACCAACACCTTTTTTGCCATGTAGAAGAAGAGGAGTTTGGATTTATGTCCCCCACTTTCTCTCCTGTAAGGAGACTCAATGGGCCTTTCCTCCCCCCCCCCCTCTCCGCCCACACAACAAACACCCTGTGAGGTAGATGGGGCTGAGAGAGCTCCAAAGAGCTGAGACTAGCCCAAGGTCACCCAGCTGGCATGTGTTGGAGTGCACAAGCTGATCCAGTTCACCAGATAAGCCTCCACCGCTCAAGTGGCAGAGCGGGGAATCGAATCCAGTTCTCCAGATTAGAGTACACCTGCTCTTAACCACTACACCACGCTGTCTTTGGCAGGGTCCGGAAACCTCCCACTCTTCCGGCTTCCTGCAAACTAGGCAAAATGGAGTTATTCGCAAGGACTGGTAAATTGCAGGTGGATAAGTGGCCAAACTTACTTAGCAAAAGACCCACACAGAATAAACTTCAGACGCTTGAAAGCAACAAGCAATAGACCAGTGGTGGCGCACCTATGGCACGGGTGCCAGGGTGGCACTCAGAGCCCTTTCTGTGTGCACGCGTGCACAGGGTCCATCATGTGGAGGGGCGGAAAATCATCCCCACACATACCCACATCTAGGCTGGCCTGGGCGCGATTGTTTACCTGGGAGTAAGCTCGGTTGCTGGCAACGAGGCTTGCTTCTGAGTAAACCCTCCTAGAGTATTGATTCACCCATTTGAAGCATTGCACGGTTGCTTCACCGGTTTGATTCCCAGCTCTACCACCTGAGCTGTGGAGGCTTATCTGGGGAATTCAGATTAGCCTGTGCACTCCCACACATGCCAGCTGGGTGACCTTGGGCTAGTCACAGCTTCTTGGAGCTCTCTCAGCCCCACCCACCTCACAGGGTGTTTGTTGTGAGGGGGGAGGGGCAAGGAGATGGTCAGCCCCTTTGAGTCTCCTGCAGGAGAGAAAGGGGGGATATAAATCCAAACTCTTCTTCTTCTTCTTACTCCTGAGTAATGTGTTTCTAAAACCTCAGTATTCAGATTAAATTGCTGTGTTGGCACTTTGCGATACATAAGTGGGTTTTGGGTTGCAGTTTGGGCACTCGGTCTCAAAAAGGTTTACCATCACAGCAATAGACCCTCTAATTGTGGTAGGGAACAGCATGGAAGGTGCCACAGAGCCACCTGCAAGAGCTCCCCCTGCAGGCAGCCACCCTGATCTGCGCAGCACCGATATAGTTCTGGCGTGGCCACGCAACTTACGGGGAAATGTCAGCCACAAGATATGAACAAATGTCACACGCACATTTTTATTGTTACATGCACATTTTGTTACAAGCCCTTTATATGCCCCCCTCCCCTCTCCTCTCTTATAACATCTGTGGACCCTGCCGTTCCCCCCTCCCTCCCTCTCCTCCCCTTTTTCTTTTTAGGGGATTGCTAGTAGGTCGCCATCGTTAATTTTGATATTAGGATGCTGCATTTTAATGGGGTTAATTTTAGCATATAGAGCTATATTTAACTTTGATTTTATTTGTGCTCTATTTGTTTGTTCTGTTCGCCGCCCTGAGCCCTTCGGGGGAGGGCAGTTTATAAATACAATCAATCAATCAATCAATCAATATAAAGGTTCAGAAATGTACATACATCATAACAGTTCTTCAGGGGTACAATTTTTATTAGTGCTCAAATATGAAAAACAAAAGGGAGGAAAACATACTGCTAATTCTTCCTCCTTCTTCCTTCCTCCTCTTTTTTCTCCATTACGACATCATGGAGATCCTGCCACCCCTTTGTTTGGGGTTATGGGAATTAGTAGAGGCCGCCATCCTGAGTTAATTAATGCTGCATTTTAAATGGGGAAGGGTTTATTTTTATTCTTATTAGAGCTGTTTTAACTTATATTTATCGTATTTAAAATGTTATTGTGCTCTATCCATGTTGTACACCGCCCTGAGCCCTTTGGGGGAGGGCGGTTTATAAACCCAAATAATAAATAATAAATAAATAATAAATAATTAATATTTTGGGTGCTGTGTGGTTTCCGGGCTGTATGGCCGTGTTCTAGCAGCATTCTCTCCTGACGTTTCGCCTGCATCTGTGGCTGGCATCTTCAGAGGATCTGATGTTGGGAAAGCAAGTGGAGTGTATATACCTGTTGGAGTGTCCAGGGTGGGTGAAGAAACATTGTCTGTGAGTAACAAAGAAGGCAACCAGGTCAATAGTTGAGGGCATCTGAATAGAAGTATGAGTAACAATGAGGTCTGTAGCATGGGAGTGTCAATGGAGATAGCAAGGTCACTAGTGGGAGCATCTGAATAGAAGTATCCTGGCCTTTGTTTCCTTTGTCTATAGTCATCCTGTGTTTGTGTGGAGCTGGTTAGTGGCTAGTATTGCTAGCAGAAATGTTGTGACTCCCTCTTTGCTGTGGGTCATTTAAAATCCAGCTGATATGTTGTTAAGGCTGTACAGATTAGAGGGGCAATGGGTCCTTGGCCCCTTCTGCGTCTGATTCCTGTGCCCAAGCTCTTGCTACCCCTTTCTGCCCCGCCCCCCCCGCCCTATAGCAAAGGGCAGCAGCTTGGCAGGGACAAGAATAGGCACAGCGGGAGACAGGCCAACCAGCCTCTCCAGCCACGAGCCACAGATCATGTGGCAAAAAGTCACGTGTGACTTGTGAGCCACGGTCTGGCCACCCCTGCTCTAGGCTGATCCTGCATGAGCAGGGGGATTGACTAGATGGCCTCTATGGATCCCTCCAACTCTATGACCATGGGATTAGCAACCGTTGTGCCATGCAAGGAGGCTCCGGGTTGATTCTTAAGGCGACGGTATTGACGTCTGGCGCATTAATGAGCAATTGCATTTCCTGCCGTGCTTTACGGAACAGGGCACATGCAACGTGTGGCGGGGGGAGTGGAGAGCGAAGCCGCTCCGGCGACAAATGACTCCCCGTGTGCTCGGTTATTGCAAGAGGCCTCGACGAAAACCCATAAATAGCAATAGAGTGCAGTGGGGGAAGTGAAGTATTATGGCTTCTTCGAGCCGTAAAAGTGATTTGATGGTGGCTGAGCTGGGTGTTTAAACACAGAACTTCCCCGATTGCTTAGAAAGAGGGAGAGGGCATGCACATGTCGTCTGACAAGCAAACAAGCGAACGACAGCAGAGCCATTCCTCCTCAAAAGTCATTTGGGGCCTTGACTGAGCAGAAATCCTTTGGGAGAGAAGATCTCCAAGTAGGGTCGTTTCTGCATGGTCTAAATATTCCGGGTTGAGCAAGGGAAATATCCCAGTTTGACCCACGGTTCCCAGTCCTAAAGCAGGTTTGTCCCATGATATTTCCCTGCGTCGGGCCCTATTCAGAACTAGAAAAGGGGGGGGGGCTTCGTTTCCTCCTGCTGCTGCCCCCAAACAACAGCCAATCAGAACGCGGGACACCGGGCATGGTTCGGATACACTTGCGGTGTCAATACAAAAGACCTGGGCTTGTGTGAAACAAATAAAAAAGTAAGTAGAATCCACACCGGGGTGATGAAGCATATCATACCGTACACGTGATGTATTAAATCACAATTCAACATTACAACATGTGCCAAAGTGTCCTGCATTTTGCAATCCAAGATTAGTAGCGCAGAGTCAAACGCGGTCCCATTTGCATTGTTTGAAAGACTAGTTTTGCAACGTTATTGACGAGCGTTGACAATACTACAAGCACACAAGCCTGTGACGATATCAGAGCCAGATTTATACAGGATTCTAGCAGCTCATCTGTGGGTTTTCAGATTAGCTTAGAGGAGGTTGTGCATATTATGAGTGGTGGGATCCAAAAATTTTAGTAACAGGTTCCCATGGTGGTGGGATTCAAACAGTGGCGTAGCGCCAATGGGGCTGGGCACCACGGGGGCGTGGCCGGGCATTGCTGGGCGGGGCATTGCTGGGCGGGGCTGTGGCAAGGACGGGAAACGAATGCACGCAGGCGCAGGCTGCCACGCATGCCGGTGCACCTCCTGCTAGACTGCTTCAAGTTCTGCGCGCTACTGCTGAGAGGAGGGGCGTAACTAAGGCAAAAATCACGTGGCAAAATCACCAATTAGTAACCCCCTCTCGGCACACACAAATAATTAGTAACCTACTCTTGGGAGCCTGTGAGAACCTGCTGGATCCCACCTCTGATATTTTGCAATACTGAATGGTGATTTTATACATCACATGTATGGTCTGTGGGTGTGGTATGCTTCTTAGCCCTGGTGTAGATCCTACTCACATTGTCGATTCCGTAAAGGGTTAAAAATATTCAGCCTTTTGACTGCTAGCCGCCGTTTGTGCAAAATGTTCTGGTTTTTTGATCCACCTTGGGACTGGCAGTCCTCTCTCTAGGTATAGATGGGCTTGCCAACTCTGGGTTGGGAAATCCTGGAGATTGTAAGGGTGAATCCTGGAGAGGACAGAGTTTGGAGGGGAAATGCAATGTCTGCAAAGAGTTTCACATTCTAGCGTATAAACCAGTAGCCAGTAGGAGCAGCAGTGGCGCAGTGGTTAAGAGCAGGTGCATTCTAATCTGGAGGAACCGGGTTTGATTCCCTGCTCTGCCGCCTGAGCTGTGGAGGCTTATCTGGGGAATTCAGATTAGCCTGTGCACTCCCACACACGCCAGCTGGGTGACCTTGGGCTAGTCACAGCTTCTCGGAGCTCTCTCAGCCCCCCCTACCTGACAGGGTGTTTGTTGTGAGGGGGGAAGGGCAAGGAGATTGTAAACCCCTTTGAGTCTCCTGCAGGAGAGAAAGGGGGGATATAAATCCAAACTCTTCTTCTCCTTCTTCTTCTAGTCAGTAGTACATAGAATCATAGAGTTGGAAGAGATCCCAAGGGCCATCAAGTCCAACCCCCTGCAATGTAGGAACACACAATCGAAACACTCCCGACAGATGTTCATCCAGCTTCTCTTAAAAAACCTCCAAAGAAGGAGACTCCACCACCCTCCGAGGTAGCGCATTCCTCTGCCAAACAGCCCTGACGGTCAGGAAGTGCCAACCTCAGATTGGGAAATTCCTGGAGGTGGGGACTGGAGAGGGCAGGTTTTGGGGAAGGAAGGACCCCGGAGAGGTATAATATCATAGAGTCCACCTTCCAAACCAGTCCACCTTCCAAACCAGCCCAAGGGAACTGACCTTTGGAGGTCAGTTGTAATTCTGGCTCTACCTGGAGGCTGACATCTCTACACGGCGTGAAAAAGTATTTTGAACTAGAGAGACCCTTGGTCTGATCCAACAGGACTGGCCAACTTAGCTCAGATGACGCACAAGAACCGTCATTGTCACACTGATATTCTCTTTTTAACTGTTCTCTTTAACTGTACTACATAACCAAAGAGACGGGCGAGAAGGCCCATGAAAAATTTATCAGGCGTATGCTGAGGCAGCAGGAAAGACAAGGAATCCAGTAGAATCATAAATCCAACCTAACAAATCCCCGTCTTGGCTAACAAATCTCATAAGCATGCGAGGCGCACACTGAAGGCCACGGAAGGAGCGTGGCTCATCCGTGACGATGGCGCCGTCTTGCCAAACGTCGCAGGCAACACAAACGTGCCCATAGGGTTGGTTCCCAAGAGGACAGTTTACTTTGCTTTATTTTCTGAACAGGAGCGCAATTTAGGGTTGCCCGCCCACAGGTGGGTTATGGGGGTAGAGCTGCCAGGCTGGGAAACTCCTGGATATTTGGGGGTTGAGCTTGTGGGGGAGAGGGACGTCAGTGGGGTACGATGCTATAAAATCCACCCTCCAAAGCATCCATTTTCTGCAGAACACTATACTCCAGAGGTGAGGTGGAATTCTAGGGGATCTCCGGGTCTTTTCTAGCACTGTTTTGGGGAGCACCCATATGTCATGCTCTAAGCGTCCCTTGGTGCCCAATATTTCTTTTATTAAATAGCAGGCCAACAGAAGAGATTCTCTAATAGCTTTATTTGCAAAGAGAGGGGAGCCGTCCAGAGGTGGGATCCAGCAGGTTCTTACAGGTTCCCGAGAGTAGGTTACTAATTATTTGTGTGTGCCGAGAAGGGGTTACTAATTGGTGGTTTTGGCACGTGATTTTTGCCTTAGTTACGCCTCTCCTCTCAGCAGTAGCACGCAGAACTTGAAGCAATCTAGCAGGAGGTGCACCGGCGTGCGTGGCAGCCTGCGCCTGCGTGAAATCGTTTCCCGCCCAAGGACCGGCGCAGCAGCTGCGTCCTTGCCATAGCCCCGCCCCTGGAATGCCCACCCTCGCCCGCGTCGTGCCCTGCCCAGCCCCATTGGCACTACGCCACAGTTTGAATCCCACCACCATGGGAACCTGTTACTAAAATTTTTGGATCCCACCACTGGAGCCGTCCCTACAAGAGCAGACTCCACCCACCATCCACAATACATGCATCCATATACACCTTCCTTCTCCAGATATGCAAGTGTTTCTCTGTTCCCCCATAGGCTAAGATTGCTTGGAGTTCCACCTACACGATCCACCTTTTAAATATCAAGAAGCCCCTTCCTCATATGTTGAATTGGAAGCCCCATACCATTCTATGTTCATTATCAACGCCTCTTATTCAGCCCGGGGTGTGTCAATTAATATGTATTAGCTATTTAAGCATGCACCTTAGGGCCCTTCTGATACAACCGATGCCTTTTGTCTTACTTTTAAGCAGCTTGTGGTTTCAACTAGTCCCGACCAGTTTTTCCCAGCCTGGACTCGTGATCTGCTCTGTCCATGGTACGAAGAAAACACCCTGTTCCTGTTATCACACCTTCCCTGTCATCACTGCACTCCTTCAAGAGCACAATCCGAAATGGCACCAAGAAGGACCGGATTCCGAAAGTTAGGGAATCTTCAGAAATGGCAAAGTTTGCGACTCTATTGAGAGACGACAGTTTGGACATTTTTTTTAGAAAACTGGAACCCTTTTATGGAATAGCTTTTGAAACCTTATTCAGGGAGAGAAGTCCTGGCAGGGTTTCAAATCTAAAGGAAACAGTGGATTGTAACTGTTGGGACGTCCTTAACAAATATGTCTTGGCTATATATTCATGAACCTAGAGATAACTTTGACACAAAGGTCGAATCCCCACTACCGTCTTAGCCAGGTTTCAGAACACAAACTAACCAGGTTTGAGGTCGTTTGTGTTCTGAAACCTGGCTAAGACGGTAGTGGGGATTTGACCAGGGAGGTCATCCCTCAAACCTGGTTAGTTTGTGTTCTGAAACCTGGCTAAGACGGTAGTGGGGATTCGACCAAAGATGGGATAGCTGGAAGTCAATATATGAGGTGTAGTGGGTTGTGGGTTGGAGGCAGAGCTCACACTTCCACACTGGGCCTGCAGTTCAAACGTGGACCTAGGCAGGCCAAGTCTAGGGTCAAACTAAAGTCTCAGCCTAGCAAGGTGCAGGCTGGATTTATAGCGCTGGCTCCGCCTCTGAAGTCCGCATGACTTTGGAGGCGGAGCTTCAGTGACAGAGCCAGCCGTATAAAGTTGAACCCAGCCAGACCGAGACTGCAGTTCAATGTTGGGCACAGCCTAGCTACTTCCAGCTTTAAACTCTAGGCTCTGCCTCTGAAGTCCACACGGGTGGAGCCTGCAGTTTAAAGCTGGACCCTCAAAGCTCTTGGTAGGGAGGGGGCCAGGTAACCCTTCATGGGGTGACTGGAGCATGTGCCCTGGCTGCCCCACCCTAAATACACCTCGTGGCGAGGAGATAAGAGTTGCTGCCCGGTTGAGTAGACAATACCGGCTTTGATGGGATTCAGTACGAGTCAGCTTCAATGAGTTTGTATGCATATGAATCTCAGTGCATTCTTATGCCTTCCCTCTGGATGATATTATTGCTCTCGCGTTGGCATCAAGGGAAGGGGGAAATAATGTTGCTCAGAACCCCTGTGTTGCTCTGCTGGTCGTAAAGTACTGATACATCCAACCCGCTTGTTTAATTTTTCATGGCACTCCAGCAGCTCTTGTGGCATACAAATATGTATCTTGACACACAGTTTTGGGAATAAAGGCATTTAAGCCGTTAAAATAAATACCACAGTCTCTCTGCAGAGGTGATCACTGCATTATGTATAATGAAAATAACGAGTTCTCTAAAGGGGGCAAAAATCTGCTGCCGTTCGCAGCTTGGAAAGGCATTCTAAATGCTTTGCCTGAATCACAAGACGCAAGCAGAGGTTGCTGTACGATACCAAAAGAAATGAGCCCTGTTGCTTTAATCTACAGTCAGAGGTGGGATCCGGCAGGTTCTCACAGGTTCCCGAGAGTAGGTTACTAATTATTTGTGTGTGCCGAGAGGGGGTTACTAATGGGTGATTTTGCCACCTGATTTTTGCCTTAGTTACGCCCCTCCTCTCAGCAGTAGTGCGCAGAACTTGAAGCAGTCTAGCAGGAGGTGCACCGGCGTGCGTGGCAGCCTGCGCCCGCGTGCATTCGTTTCCTGCCCAAGGACTGGCACAGCGGCTGCGTCCTTGCCACAGTCCCGCCCAGGAATGCCCCACCCCATAATGCCCCGCCCAGCCCCATTGGCGCTACGTCACAGTTTGAATCCCACCACCATGGGAACCTGTTACTAAAATTTTTGGATCCCACCACTGTCTATGGTACTTTTATTTCCAAGGAACCCAATGATAAATGTAGTTCTACCTGCCTCCATTCCACAGCAACCCTGTGAGGTAGGCTAGGCAAAGAGAAAGTGATTGGCTGAAGGAGACCCAGCCACCGGCATGGCACAAGGGAGATTCAAACCCGCATCTCTCAGGGGTAACCCAATATTCAGACTAACGCTCACTTGTGCTTATACCCTCATTGCATTGCTGTGGCATGGAGATGCCCAGCGTTGACTCAAGAGAACCACCAATTGGTGCAGGTAGGTGGAGAGGTGCCATAGCTCAAGGCGAAAGGGCATGATTTGCCAGTCACAGTTCTCTCAGAACTCTCTCAGCCTCACTTAACTCACAAGGGCCCCTTCCGGACACACGAGGTGACTCAGGTTCGACTCGTTCCTCCGCACAGCAGCTGACTCGTGTCTCCGGAGCTGAGCTCAGAGGGCGGGACCACCTCCCTGCACTGCGTTCTGATTGGTTGCTGAGTCCTTCGTTCTGCGCATGCCCAAAGCTTTTTGCCGCCGCCACGAGTCTCCCCTTCTGCGCATGGGCGAAATACTGAGCTGTGATTGGCTAGATGGCGGGAGAGTTCGTAGCTCGAAGCCGGAGATTCACGCGCACTCCGTCGGGTTTCGCTCGAGCGCAATGGCTTTCCGAGTCCGGCCATAGTCGCACTTCCGACCCCCCAGTCGAGCTCAGAAATTCAACGGCGAGGGGGGGGGGTTGGAGTGGAAAGTCAGACGCGGAGTCCCACTAGCTTTAAGAGTCTGTGCGGGAGGACTGCGGGTCCGGACTCTAAGCTCGATCTAAGGTCGAGCTCCTACCACAATGCGAGGAAAAGGGGGGGCAAGAGATTGTCTTTTTGTGAGGAGAGGAAGGGAAAGGAGCATGGAATCCACCTTGAGTCTCCTTACTGGAGAGAAAGGTGGGGTATAAATCCAAACTCTTCTTCTTTAACCCCAAAAGGCTATGGCTCAGTTGTTTGGTTCCTCTTCCTCTGGCTTGCCCCAATTGCAATCCAATTAAAACCACACACTTAAAAATGTGTGATTTAGTAATGAAACGCTCCTTTTGTTGTCAAAGGGCAATTATAGCACCAGAGAAGGACGATGTAAAGAATATCACAGGAAGGGATTGCTGCTGCTCGACAGTCTCTATCCCAACCTCTCCCCTGTGCCCGCAAAATGTCAGAACACCTTTTTAGGTCCACAGATCCCCAATTCCCCTGAAAGCGCACGGATTTTCGAGGAAAGATGTTTAAAGGAACAAACAAACCACCCCGGATTCTCTCATTCGATCGACCGGCAATCGCTGGCAAGGCAGTTATTCTTAGAATGCAGCTGGCAGGAAATGAGTGCCCTTCCAGCCATCCCACAAACGATGATTATCCAAGGAAGCGATTAGCTGATACCAGCACATTTCCGTGGTTCCTGGGCCGGGGGGGGGGGGGGGTTAAAAACGAAAAGGGAACTTTAAAAATAGGCCCTGGAAATGGCGTATGTAGAGCTGCAAGGGCCCTGGTTGTTTGCATTCAGGGGAGGCATCCTGATGTATGGTGCTCCATACGCTCATAGTAATATTTCCAGAAGTGCATTCGCATAACAGTCACGGTTCTCTCAGAACTCTCTCGGCCTGGCCCCCCCACCTACTTCATAAGGTGTCTGTTGTGGGGAGAGGAAGGGAAGAAGTTTGGAAGTCACTTTGAGACTTCTTAAAGCACAGGTGTCAAACTCGCGGCCCTCCAGAGGCTATGGACTACAGTTCCCATCATCCCCTGCCAGAATCATGCTGGCAGGGGATGATAAGGCTGAATCCTAACTTCGGAGGCCGCATAAGTTAACACCTATCAAAGAGTTCAAAGCAGGTGGGATAACTAACAGAGACCTGGTGCAGGGGTTGAAGTGTTGGACTAAAATTGGCAACCTTGGTCGGTCATACAGTGTTAGTCCTGAACCTGGCATGTATTTGGATGGGAGACCTCCAAAGAATACCAGGGACCAATGTGTTCTCGAAGGCTTTCACGGTCGGATTCAACTGGTTGTGGTGGGTTTTCTGGACTGTGTGGCCGTGGTCTGGTAGATCTTGTTCCTAACGTTTCGCCTACATCTGTGGCGGGCCTCTTCAGAGGTGTATCACAGAGAGAAGTTTGTTCTACACATTTTTCTCACTGTCTCACAATACTAGAACCAGGGGGCATTCATTGAAAATGCTGGGGGGGAAGAATTAGGACTCATAAAAGGAAACACTTCTTCACGCAACGTGTGATTGGTGTTTGGAATAGGCTGCCACAGGAGGTGGTGATGGCCACTCACCTGGATAGCTTTAAAAGGACTTGGACAGATTGATGGAGGAGAAGTCGATTTATAGCTACCAATCTTGATCCTCCTTGATCTCAGATTGCAAATGTCTTAGCAGACCAGGTGATCGGGAGCAACAGCCGCAGAAGGCCATTGCGTTCACATCCTGCAGGTGAGCTCCCAAAGGCACTTGGTGGGCCACTGCGAGTAGCAGAGTGCTGGACTAGATGGACTCTGGTCTGATCCAGCTGGCTTGTTCTTATGTTCTTATGTTCTTACATTGTGTCCAGACTTCTCTCTGTGATACACTTCTGAAGATGCCCGCCACAGATGCACGCGGAACATCAGGAACAAGATCTACCAGACCACGGCCACACAGCCTGGAAAACCCACAACAACCAATACCAGGAACCTACTGAGGAGGAAGGCAATAGCAAACCATCTCTGACCATCTCTTGCTTTGAAAACCCTATGGTGTCACCTGTAATCCACTGTGGCTTGAGGGCATAAAAAACTTGCCTTGTGCACAAGGTGATTAAGCTAGGTACGATACCCTTGCTTTGGAGAATTTTGGCAGCCCAGTTCATCAATTGAGGGAGAATCTCTGCTGCATATGTAACCCCCATGCTCAGAATGGGTTGACCCAGAAAGGGGTGGAGACTCAAAGCAGCAGAAGGCTGCAGAGCTCGTGTAGTTTGGAGGAGACGAGGCTACCAGACTCGGACCTTGATTTGTATAAGCCCTTAACACCTTGTTAAGGTAACTGCAATGTTCTTGGAAACTACTGGGAAGGTAGTGCTTTATTTTTGCTATGTTGTAAATGTTGGAGTTTATTGTTTCAGGGTTCTTTTTGTGGCTGTAATGGGTGAGAGTTCTCCTGGAAACCTTCATCATGTTGAATCCTGTTCACCAAGCCCTTGGAGTCTTCAGGAGCCAACCCACTTGCAAAGAAGAATTGGACTTGGCAGTATCAGTAGACTGTAAATATAAGGACTTAAAAATGCAACCTGAACGGGACCTTGAAGTGTGATTTTAAATGTTGATGTTATATGTTTTATGTTATATGTTAAGAAAGTAAACCATTTTGTTTTTAAAATTTGTTATTGCAAATTCATTCCAAGTTCTGCCCCACAGAACCCACAGATAGAGGTTACACAAGCATTAATTCAGGAACAGTTCTAACAAAGTCATTTTTTTAAAAAAAAACCACAACAACCCAAAAACAGAAGACAAACGTTCCACCCCTTCTCCACTACTTCAGAGCTAGCGTGGTGTAATGGGTAAGAGCAGTGCAGTCTAATCTGGGGAACCGAGTTTGATTCCCCTCTCCTCCACATGAGTGGCAGACTCTTATCTGGTGAACAGGATTTGTTTGTCTACGAAGCCTGCTAGGTGACCGTGGGCTAGTCCCAGTTCTCTGAGAACTCTCTCAGCCCCTCCTGCCAGTGGCGGGATCCAAACATTTTAGTGACAGGTTCCCATGGTGGTGGGATTCAAACTGTGGCGTAGCGCCAATGGGACTGGGCGGGGCACAGGGGCGTGGACGGGCATTCTGGGGGCATGGCATTCCTGGGCGGGGCTGTGGCAAGGACGCAGCTGCCCTGCGCCGGGTCCTTGGGCCCGAGGAAGCTTGAAGATGCACGAGCGCGCAGAAGCTGCCACCTGCAGCGGATTGCACCTCCTGCTAGACTGCTTCAAGTTCTGCGCGCTACTGCTGAGAGGAGGGGCGTAACTGAGGCAAAAATCACGTGACAAAATCACCAATGAGTAACCCCCTCTCGGCACACACAAATAATGAGTAACCTACCCTCGGGAACCTGTGAGAACCTGCTGGATCCCACCTCTGCTCCTGCTCCACCAGGTGTCTGTTGCAGTGAGAGAAAAGGAAAAGAGTTTGTAAGCCTCCATGAGCCTCCTTAGAGGAGAGAAAGGTGGGGTATAAATCCAAACTCTTCTTCTCCTCTTACTCATGCAAAAACTTGCTTGCGCTCTGCAGGTGCAAACTCGAGTTTCCTCTAGCATTCGAAAAACCCTGCTCAACAAACCGCTTTCTGGTGCAAGTGTTTCTGCTTCAGCGATTACACTTCACACACCTCACCTCACAATGTGGAGCTTTCGCGAGCGTCTGGAGTAGATGTGCGAATGAAGGGCGGCAAAGCTGTGTGGGCGCAAAATTGCTCAACACGGAAGCGGGTGTCTCATTAACAGCCCAAACAAACTGGTGACTGAATCCCATCTGCTGTAGCCTCTGTCTGGATAGCAAATGTGCTTTTTATCTGCCTGTCTTCCAAAGAGCTCAGGGAAGGTATATATCCATCCTCTCCCTCGTTCTGTCTTCAAGGCAACCGCAATTAGAACTGAGTCCTCATTCAATTCTCCGGTTCGCTATTTGCAGTCTCTCTCTCATAGCTGGAGTGCATTTCTCCCTCGAATCAAAAACCGAACTCCTGCTTCTTGCAGAACGCGTCGTGTCTCTGCACAAGACACCAGTCTGCGTATTCGTAGCACGAAAGGCAAGCTAAGATAATTGGCTCAGGCAGAGATGAAACAGGTAGCCTCCTGCGTGGCATAATTCGGCCACGTTTTTGCATTTGGGAGAACTGACAGAGCCACTCATAGCCAACGCAGAGTTGCGACAACGTTGTCCACGCCCAGCACTGGTTTACTGGTAAGAGTTAAGACCCTAACTGTGACTCATGCAGAGAGGCTTCGGGCACTTTTGGGATGGGTGCTGGAGGCTTTTCGGTATTTAAGATCTAGATTCTACTCCAGTAGCACCTTAGAGACCAACCAGGTAGCAACCCTTGTGGGTCTCCCATCCAAGAACTAGCAGTGGTGGCGAACCTATGGCACTCCAGATGTTATGGACTACAATTCCCATCAGCCCCTGCCAGCATGGCCAATTGGAGTGTCATGGAACCTATGGCACTCCAGATGTTATGGACTACAATTCCCATCAGCCCCTGCCAGCATGGCCAATTGGAGTGTCATAGAACCTATGGCATAGAACCCTGCCAGCATGGCCAATTGGAGTGTCATAGAACCGTTGGCACTCCAGATGTTATGGACTACAATTCCCATCAGCCCCTGCCAGCATGGCCAATTGGAGTGTCGTAGAACCGTTGGCACTCCAGATGTTATGGACTACAATTCCCATCAGCCCCTGCCAGCATGGCCAACGGGCTGATGGGAATTGTAGTCCATAACATCTGGAGTGCCAAAGGTTCGCCACCACGGAACTAGGGCATAGGTGTCAAACTCAGGCCCTCCAGGTGTTCCTGGACTAAGATTCCCATCAGCCCATGCCAGCAGGGTCAATTGGCCATGCTAGCAGGGGCTGCTGGAAATTGTAGTCCTTGAACATCTTGAGGGAGCCTGAGGTTTGGCACCTGGGCACCTAGGAGCAGTGGTGGCTTGAACAACTGGCACTCCAGATGTTATGGACTACAATTCCCATGGGGGGGGGGGTGGGGGGGGGGGGGGGTGGGGGGGGCGGGGGGTGGGGGGGGGGGGGGGTGGGGGGGGGGGGGGGTGGGGGGGGGGGGGGGTGGGGGGGGGGGGGGGTGGGGGGGGGGGGGGGTGGGGGGGGGGGGGGGTGGGGGGGGGGGGGGGTGGGGGGGGGGGGGGGTGGGGGGGGGGGGGGGTGGGGGGGGGGGGGGGTGGGGGGGGGGGGGGGTGGGGGGGGGGGGGGGTGGGGGGGGGGGGGGGTGGGGGGGGGGGGGGGTGGGGGGGGGGGGGGGTGGGGGGGGGGGGGGGTGGGGGGGGGGGGGGGTGGGGGGGGGGGGGGGTGGGGGGGGGGGGGGGTGGGGGGGGGGGGGGGTGGGGGGGGGGGGGGGTGGGGGGGGGGGGGGGTGGGGGGGGGGGGGGGTGGGGGGGGGGGGGGGTGGGGGGGGGGGGGGGTGGGGGGGGGGGGGGGTGGGGGGGGGGGGGGGTGGGGGGGGGGGGGGGTGGGGGGGGGGGGGGGTGGGGGGGGGGGGGGGTGGGGGGGGGGGGGGGTGGGGGGGGGGGGGGGTGGGGGGGGGGGGGGGTGGGGGGGGGGGGGGGTGGGGGGGGGGGGGGGTGGGGGGGGGGGGGGGTGGGGGGGGGGGGGGGTGGGGGGGGGGGGGGGTGGGGGGGGGGGGGGGTGGGGGGGGGGGGGGGTGGGGGGGGGGGGGGGTGGGGGGGGGGGGGGGTGGGGGGGGGGGGGGGTGGGGGGGGGGGGGGGTGGGGGGGGGGGGGGGTGGGGGGGGGGGGGGGTGGGGGGGGGGGGGGGTGGGGGGGGGGGGGGGTGGGGGGGGGGGGGGGTGGGGGGGGGGGGGGGTGGGGGGGGGGGGGGGTGGGGGGGGGGGGGGGTGGGGGGGGGGGGGGGTGGGGGGGGGGGGGGGTGGGGGGGGGGGGGGGTGGGGGGGGGGGGGGGTGGGGGGGGGGGGGGGTGGGGGGGGGGGGGGGTGGGGGGGGGGGGGGGTGGGGGGGGGGGGGGGTGGGGGGGGGGGGGGGTGGGGGGGGGGGGGGGTGGGGGGGGGGGGGGGTGGGGGGGGGGGGGGGTGGGGGGGGGGGGGGGTGGGGGGGGGGGGGGGTGGGGGGGGGGGGGGGTGGGGGGGGGGGGGGGTGGGGGGGGGGGGGGGTGGGGGGGGGGGGGGGTGGGGGGGGGGGGGGGTGGGGGGGGGGGGGGGTGGGGGGGGGGGGGGGTGGGGGGGGGGGGGGGTGGGGGGGGGGGGGGGTGGGGGGGGGGGGGGGTGGGGGGGGGGGGGGGTGGGGGGGGGGGGGGGTGGGGGGGGGGGGGGGTGGGGGGGGGGGGGGGTGGGGGGGGGGGGGGGTGGGGGGGGGGGGGGGTGGGGGGGGGGGGGGGTGGGGGGGGGGGGGGGTGGGGGGGGGGGGGGGTGGGGGGGGGGGGGGGTGGGGGGGGGGGGGGGTGGGGGGGGGGGGGGGTGGGGGGGGGGGGGGGTGGGGGGGGGGGGGGGTGGGGGGGGGGGGGGGTGGGGGGGGGGGGGGGTGGGGGGGGGGGGGGGTGGGGGGGGGGGGGGGTGGGGGGGGGGGGGGGTGGGGGGGGGGGGGGGTGGGGGGGGGGGGGGGTGGGGGGGGGGGGGGGTGGGGGGGGGGGGGGGTGGGGGGGGGGGGGGGTGGGGGGGGGGGGGGGTGGGGGGGGGGGGGGGTGGGGGGGGGGGGGGGTGGGGGGGGGGGGGGGTGGGGGGGGGGGGGGGTGGGGGGGGGGGGGGGTGGGGGGGGGGGGGGGTGGGGGGGGGGGGGGGTGGGGGGGGGGGGGGGTGGGGGGGGGGGGGGGTGGGGGGGGGGGGGGGTGGGGGGGGGGGGGGGTGGGGGGGGGGGGGGGTGGGGGGGGGGGGGGGTGGGGGGGGGGGGGGGTGGGGGGGGGGGGGGGTGGGGGGGGGGGGGGGTGGGGGGGGGGGGGGGTGGGGGGGGGGGGGGGTGGGGGGGGGGGGGGGTGGGGGGGGGGGGGGGTGGGGGGGGGGGGGGGTGGGGGGGGGGGGGGGTGGGGGGGGGGGGGGGTGGGGGGGGGGGGGGGTGGGGGGGGGGGGGGGTGGGGGGGGGGGGGGGTGGGGGGGGGGGGGGGTGGGGGGGGGGGGGGGTGGGGGGGGGGGGGGGTGGGGGGGGGGGGGGGTGGGGGGGGGGGGGGGTGGGGGGGGGGGGGGGTGGGGGGGGGGGGGGGTGGGGGGGGGGGGGGGTGGGGGGGGGGGGGGGTGGGGGGGGGGGGGGGTGGGGGGGGGGGGGGGTGGGGGGGGGGGGGGGTGGGGGGGGGGGGGGGTGGGGGGGGGGGGGGGTGGGGGGGGGGGGGGGTGGGGGGGGGGGGGGGTGGGGGGGGGGGGGGGTGGGGGGGGGGGGGGGTGGGGGGGGGGGGGGGTGGGGGGGGGGGGGGGTGGGGGGGGGGGGGGGTGGGGGGGGGGGGGGGTGGGGGGGGGGGGGGGTGGGGGGGGGGGGGGGTGGGGGGGGGGGGGGGTGGGGGGGGGGGGGGGTGGGGGGGGGGGGGGGTGGGGGGGGGGGGGGGTGGGGGGGGGGGGGGGTGGGGGGGGGGGGGGGTGGGGGGGGGGGGGGGTGGGGGGGGGGGGGGGTGGGGGGGGGGGGGGGTGGGGGGGGGGGGGGGTGGGGGGGGGGGGGGGTGGGGGGGGGGGGGGGTGGGGGGGGGGGGGGGTGGGGGGGGGGGGGGGTGGGGGGGGGGGGGGGTGGGGGGGGGGGGGGGTGGGGGGGGGGGGGGGTGGGGGGGGGGGGGGGTGGGGGGGGGGGGGGGTGGGGGGGGGGGGGGGTGGGGGGGGGGGGGGGTGGGGGGGGGGGGGGGTGGGGGGGGGGGGGGGTGGGGGGGGGGGGGGGTGGGGGGGGGGGGGGGTGGGGGGGGGGGGGGGTGGGGGGGGGGGGGGGTGGGGGGGGGGGGGGGTGGGGGGGGGGGGGGGTGGGGGGGGGGGGGGGTGGGGGGGGGGGGGGGTGGGGGGGGGGGGGGGTGGGGGGGGGGGGGGGTGGGGGGGGGGGGGGGTGGGGGGGGGGGGGGGTGGGGGGGGGGGGGGGTGGGGGGGGGGGGGGGTGGGGGGGGGGGGGGGTGGGGGGGGGGGGGGGTGGGGGGGGGGGGGGGTGGGGGGGGGGGGGGGTGGGGGGGGGGGGGGGTGGGGGGGGGGGGGGGTGGGGGGGGGGGGGGGTGGGGGGGGGGGGGGGTGGGGGGGGGGGGGGGTGGGGGGGGGGGGGGGTGGGGGGGGGGGGGGGTGGGGGGGGGGGGGGGTGGGGGGGGGGGGGGGTGGGGGGGGGGGGGGGTGGGGGGGGGGGGGGGTGGGGGGGGGGGGGGGTGGGGGGGGGGGGGGGTGGGGGGGGGGGGGGGTGGGGGGGGGGGGGGGTGGGGGGGGGGGGGGGTGGGGGGGGGGGGGGGTGGGGGGGGGGGGGGGTGGGGGGGGGGGGGGGTGGGGGGGGGGGGGGGTGGGGGGGGGGGGGGGTGGGGGGGGGGGGGGGTGGGGGGGGGGGGGGGTGGGGGGGGGGGGGGGTGGGGGGGGGGGGGGGTGGGGGGGGGGGGGGGTGGGGGGGGGGGGGGGTGGGGGGGGGGGGGGGTGGGGGGGGGGGGGGGTGGGGGGGGGGGGGGGTGGGGGGGGGGGGGGGTGGGGGGGGGGGGGGGTGGGGGGGGGGGGGGGTGGGGGGGGGGGGGGGTGGGGGGGGGGGGGGGTGGGGGGGGGGGGGGGTGGGGGGGGGGGGGGGTGGGGGGGGGGGGGGGTGGGGGGGGGGGGGGGTGGGGGGGGGGGGGGGTGGGGGGGGGGGGGGGTGGGGGGGGGGGGGGGTGGGGGGGGGGGGGGGTGGGGGGGGGGGGGGGTGGGGGGGGGGGGGGGTGGGGGGGGGGGGGGGTGGGGGGGGGGGGGGGTGGGGGGGGGGGGGGGTGGGGGGGGGGGGGGGTGGGGGGGGGGGGGGGTGGGGGGGGGGGGGGGTGGGGGGGGGGGGGGGTGGGGGGGGGGGGGGGTGGGGGGGGGGGGGGGTGGGGGGGGGGGGGGGTGGGGGGGGGGGGGGGTGGGGGGGGGGGGGGGTGGGGGGGGGGGGGGGTGGGGGGGGGGGGGGGTGGGGGGGGGGGGGGGTGGGGGGGGGGGGGGGTGGGGGGGGGGGGGGGTGGGGGGGGGGGGGGGTGGGGGGGGGGGGGGGTGGGGGGGGGGGGGGGTGGGGGGGGGGGGGGGTGGGGGGGGGGGGGGGTGGGGGGGGGGGGGGGTGGGGGGGGGGGGGGGTGGGGGGGGGGGGGGGTGGGGGGGGGGGGGGGTGGGGGGGGGGGGGGGTGGGGGGGGGGGGGGGTGGGGGGGGGGGGGGGTGGGGGGGGGGGGGGGTGGGGGGGGGGGGGGGTGGGGGGGGGGGGGGGTGGGGGGGGGGGGGGGTGGGGGGGGGGGGGGGTGGGGGGGGGGGGGGGTGGGGGGGGGGGGGGGTGGGGGGGGGGGGGGGTGGGGGGGGGGGGGGGTGGGGGGGGGGGGGGGTGGGGGGGGGGGGGGGTGGGGGGGGGGGGGGGTGGGGGGGGGGGGGGGTGGGGGGGGGGGGGGGTGGGGGGGGGGGGGGGTGGGGGGGGGGGGGGGTGGGGGGGGGGGGGGGTGGGGGGGGGGGGGGGTGGGGGGGGGGGGGGGTGGGGGGGGGGGGGGGTGGGGGGGGGGGGGGGTGGGGGGGGGGGGGGGTGGGGGGGGGGGGGGGTGGGGGGGGGGGGGGGTGGGGGGGGGGGGGGGTGGGGGGGGGGGGGGGTGGGGGGGGGGGGGGGTGGGGGGGGGGGGGGGTGGGGGGGGGGGGGGGTGGGGGGGGGGGGGGGTGGGGGGGGGGGGGGGTGGGGGGGGGGGGGGGTGGGGGGGGGGGGGGGTGGGGGGGGGGGGGGGTGGGGGGGGGGGGGGGTGGGGGGGGGGGGGGGTGGGGGGGGGGGGGGGTGGGGGGGGGGGGGGGTGGGGGGGGGGGGGGGTGGGGGGGGGGGGGGGTGGGGGGGGGGGGGGGTGGGGGGGGGGGGGGGTGGGGGGGGGGGGGGGTGGGGGGGGGGGGGGGTGGGGGGGGGGGGGGGTGGGGGGGGGGGGGGGTGGGGGGGGGGGGGGGTGGGGGGGGGGGGGGGTGGGGGGGGGGGGGGGTGGGGGGGGGGGGGGGTGGGGGGGGGGGGGGGTGGGGGGGGGGGGGGGTGGGGGGGGGGGGGGGTGGGGGGGGGGGGGGGTGGGGGGGGGGGGGGGTGGGGGGGGGGGGGGGTGGGGGGGGGGGGGGGTGGGGGGGGGGGGGGGTGGGGGGGGGGGGGGGTGGGGGGGGGGGGGGGTGGGGGGGGGGGGGGGTGGGGGGGGGGGGGGGTGGGGGGGGGGGGGGGTGGGGGGGGGGGGGGGTGGGGGGGGGGGGGGGTGGGGGGGGGGGGGGGTGGGGGGGGGGGGGGGTGGGGGGGGGGGGGGGTGGGGGGGGGGGGGGGTGGGGGGGGGGGGGGGTGGGGGGGGGGGGGGGTGGGGGGGGGGGGGGGTGGGGGGGGGGGGGGGTGGGGGGGGGGGGGGGTGGGGGGGGGGGGGGGTGGGGGGGGGGGGGGGTGGGGGGGGGGGGGGGTGGGGGGGGGGGGGGGTGGGGGGGGGGGGGGGTGGGGGGGGGGGGGGGTGGGGGGGGGGGGGGGTGGGGGGGGGGGGGGGTGGGGGGGGGGGGGGGTGGGGGGGGGGGGGGGTGGGGGGGGGGGGGGGTGGGGGGGGGGGGGGGTGGGGGGGGGGGGGGGTGGGGGGGGGGGGGGGTGGGGGGGGGGGGGGGTGGGGGGGGGGGGGGGTGGGGGGGGGGGGGGGTGGGGGGGGGGGGGGGTGGGGGGGGGGGGGGGTGGGGGGGGGGGGGGGTGGGGGGGGGGGGGGGTGGGGGGGGGGGGGGGTGGGGGGGGGGGGGGGTGGGGGGGGGGGGGGGTGGGGGGGGGGGGGGGTGGGGGGGGGGGGGGGTGGGGGGGGGGGGGGGTGGGGGGGGGGGGGGGTGGGGGGGGGGGGGGGTGGGGGGGGGGGGGGGTGGGGGGGGGGGGGGGTGGGGGGGGGGGGGGGTGGGGGGGGGGGGGGGTGGGGGGGGGGGGGGGTGGGGGGGGGGGGGGGTGGGGGGGGGGGGGGGTGGGGGGGGGGGGGGGTGGGGGGGGGGGGGGGTGGGGGGGGGGGGGGGTGGGGGGGGGGGGGGGTGGGGGGGGGGGGGGGTGGGGGGGGGGGGGGGTGGGGGGGGGGGGGGGTGGGGGGGGGGGGGGGTGGGGGGGGGGGGGGGTGGGGGGGGGGGGGGGTGGGGGGGGGGGGGGGTGGGGGGGGGGGGGGGTGGGGGGGGGGGGGGGTGGGGGGGGGGGGGGGTGGGGGGGGGGGGGGGTGGGGGGGGGGGGGGGTGGGGGGGGGGGGGGGTGGGGGGGGGGGGGGGTGGGGGGGGGGGGGGGTGGGGGGGGGGGGGGGTGGGGGGGGGGGGGGGTGGGGGGGGGGGGGGGTGGGGGGGGGGGGGGGTGGGGGGGGGGGGGGGTGGGGGGGGGGGGGGGTGGGGGGGGGGGGGGGTGGGGGGGGGGGGGGGTGGGGGGGGGGGGGGGTGGGGGGGGGGGGGGGTGGGGGGGGGGGGGGGTGGGGGGGGGGGGGGGTGGGGGGGGGGGGGGGTGGGGGGGGGGGGGGGTGGGGGGGGGGGGGGGTGGGGGGGGGGGGGGGTGGGGGGGGGGGGGGGTGGGGGGGGGGGGGGGTGGGGGGGGGGGGGGGTGGGGGGGGGGGGGGGTGGGGGGGGGGGGGGGTGGGGGGGGGGGGGGGTGGGGGGGGGGGGGGGTGGGGGGGGGGGGGGGTGGGGGGGGGGGGGGGTGGGGGGGGGGGGGGGTGGGGGGGGGGGGGGGTGGGGGGGGGGGGGGGTGGGGGGGGGGGGGGGTGGGGGGGGGGGGGGGTGGGGGGGGGGGGGGGTGGGGGGGGGGGGGGGTGGGGGGGGGGGGGGGTGGGGGGGGGGGGGGGTGGGGGGGGGGGGGGGTGGGGGGGGGGGGGGGTGGGGGGGGGGGGGGGTGGGGGGGGGGGGGGGTGGGGGGGGGGGGGGGTGGGGGGGGGGGGGGGTGGGGGGGGGGGGGGGTGGGGGGGGGGGGGGGTGGGGGGGGGGGGGGGTGGGGGGGGGGGGGGGTGGGGGGGGGGGGGGGTGGGGGGGGGGGGGGGTGGGGGGGGGGGGGGGTGGGGGGGGGGGGGGGTGGGGGGGGGGGGGGGTGGGGGGGGGGGGGGGTGGGGGGGGGGGGGGGTGGGGGGGGGGGGGGGTGGGGGGGGGGGGGGGTGGGGGGGGGGGGGGGTGGGGGGGGGGGGGGGTGGGGGGGGGGGGGGGTGGGGGGGGGGGGGGGTGGGGGGGGGGGGGGGTGGGGGGGGGGGGGGGTGGGGGGGGGGGGGGGTGGGGGGGGGGGGGGGTGGGGGGGGGGGGGGGTGGGGGGGGGGGGGGGTGGGGGGGGGGGGGGGTGGGGGGGGGGGGGGGTGGGGGGGGGGGGGGGTGGGGGGGGGGGGGGGTGGGGGGGGGGGGGGGTGGGGGGGGGGGGGGGTGGGGGGGGGGGGGGGTGGGGGGGGGGGGGGGTGGGGGGGGGGGGGGGTGGGGGGGGGGGGGGGTGGGGGGGGGGGGGGGTGGGGGGGGGGGGGGGTGGGGGGGGGGGGGGGTGGGGGGGGGGGGGGGTGGGGGGGGGGGGGGGTGGGGGGGGGGGGGGGTGGGGGGGGGGGGGGGTGGGGGGGGGGGGGGGTGGGGGGGGGGGGGGGTGGGGGGGGGGGGGGGTGGGGGGGGGGGGGGGTGGGGGGGGGGGGGGGTGGGGGGGGGGGGGGGTGGGGGGGGGGGGGGGTGGGGGGGGGGGGGGGTGGGGGGGGGGGGGGGTGGGGGGGGGGGGGGGTGGGGGGGGGGGGGGGTGGGGGGGGGGGGGGGTGGGGGGGGGGGGGGGTGGGGGGGGGGGGGGGTGGGGGGGGGGGGGGGTGGGGGGGGGGGGGGGTGGGGGGGGGGGGGGGTGGGGGGGGGGGGGGGTGGGGGGGGGGGGGGGTGGGGGGGGGGGGGGGTGGGGGGGGGGGGGGGTGGGGGGGGGGGGGGGTGGGGGGGGGGGGGGGTGGGGGGGGGGGGGGGTGGGGGGGGGGGGGGGTGGGGGGGGGGGGGGGTGGGGGGGGGGGGGGGTGGGGGGGGGGGGGGGTGGGGGGGGGGGGGGGTGGGGGGGGGGGGGGGTGGGGGGGGGGGGGGGTGGGGGGGGGGGGGGGTGGGGGGGGGGGGGGGTGGGGGGGGGGGGGGGTGGGGGGGGGGGGGGGTGGGGGGGGGGGGGGGTGGGGGGGGGGGGGGGTGGGGGGGGGGGGGGGTGGGGGGGGGGGGGGGTGGGGGGGGGGGGGGGTGGGGGGGGGGGGGGGTGGGGGGGGGGGGGGGTGGGGGGGGGGGGGGGTGGGGGGGGGGGGGGGTGGGGGGGGGGGGGGGTGGGGGGGGGGGGGGGTGGGGGGGGGGGGGGGTGGGGGGGGGGGGGGGTGGGGGGGGGGGGGGGTGGGGGGGGGGGGGGGTGGGGGGGGGGGGGGGTGGGGGGGGGGGGGGGTGGGGGGGGGGGGGGGTGGGGGGGGGGGGGGGTGGGGGGGGGGGGGGGTGGGGGGGGGGGGGGGTGGGGGGGGGGGGGGGTGGGGGGGGGGGGGGGTGGGGGGGGGGGGGGGTGGGGGGGGGGGGGGGTGGGGGGGGGGGGGGGTGGGGGGGGGGGGGGGTGGGGGGGGGGGGGGGTGGGGGGGGGGGGGGGTGGGGGGGGGGGGGGGTGGGGGGGGGGGGGGGTGGGGGGGGGGGGGGGTGGGGGGGGGGGGGGGTGGGGGGGGGGGGGGGTGGGGGGGGGGGGGGGTGGGGGGGGGGGGGGGTGGGGGGGGGGGGGGGTGGGGGGGGGGGGGGGTGGGGGGGGGGGGGGGTGGGGGGGGGGGGGGGTGGGGGGGGGGGGGGGTGGGGGGGGGGGGGGGTGGGGGGGGGGGGGGGTGGGGGGGGGGGGGGGTGGGGGGGGGGGGGGGTGGGGGGGGGGGGGGGTGGGGGGGGGGGGGGGTGGGGGGGGGGGGGGGTGGGGGGGGGGGGGGGTGGGGGGGGGGGGGGGTGGGGGGGGGGGGGGGTGGGGGGGGGGGGGGGTGGGGGGGGGGGGGGGTGGGGGGGGGGGGGGGTGGGGGGGGGGGGGGGTGGGGGGGGGGGGGGGTGGGGGGGGGGGGGGGTGGGGGGGGGGGGGGGTGGGGGGGGGGGGGGGTGGGGGGGGGGGGGGGTGGGGGGGGGGGGGGGTGGGGGGGGGGGGGGGTGGGGGGGGGGGGGGGTGGGGGGGGGGGGGGGTGGGGGGGGGGGGGGGTGGGGGGGGGGGGGGGTGGGGGGGGGGGGGGGTGGGGGGGGGGGGGGGTGGGGGGGGGGGGGGGTGGGGGGGGGGGGGGGTGGGGGGGGGGGGGGGTGGGGGGGGGGGGGGGTGGGGGGGGGGGGGGGTGGGGGGGGGGGGGGGTGGGGGGGGGGGGGGGTGGGGGGGGGGGGGGGTGGGGGGGGGGGGGGGTGGGGGGGGGGGGGGGTGGGGGGGGGGGGGGGTGGGGGGGGGGGGGGGTGGGGGGGGGGGGGGGTGGGGGGGGGGGGGGGTGGGGGGGGGGGGGGGTGGGGGGGGGGGGGGGTGGGGGGGGGGGGGGGTGGGGGGGGGGGGGGGTGGGGGGGGGGGGGGGTGGGGGGGGGGGGGGGTGGGGGGGGGGGGGGGTGGGGGGGGGGGGGGGTGGGGGGGGGGGGGGGTGGGGGGGGGGGGGGGTGGGGGGGGGGGGGGGTGGGGGGGGGGGGGGGTGGGGGGGGGGGGGGGTGGGGGGGGGGGGGGGTGGGGGGGGGGGGGGGTGGGGGGGGGGGGGGGTGGGGGGGGGGGGGGGTGGGGGGGGGGGGGGGTGGGGGGGGGGGGGGGTGGGGGGGGGGGGGGGTGGGGGGGGGGGGGGGTGGGGGGGGGGGGGGGTGGGGGGGGGGGGGGGTGGGGGGGGGGGGGGGTGGGGGGGGGGGGGGGTGGGGGGGGGGGGGGGTGGGGGGGGGGGGGGGTGGGGGGGGGGGGGGGTGGGGGGGGGGGGGGGTGGGGGGGGGGGGGGGTGGGGGGGGGGGGGGGTGGGGGGGGGGGGGGGTGGGGGGGGGGGGGGGTGGGGGGGGGGGGGGGTGGGGGGGGGGGGGGGTGGGGGGGGGGGGGGGTGGGGGGGGGGGGGGGTGGGGGGGGGGGGGGGTGGGGGGGGGGGGGGGTGGGGGGGGGGGGGGGTGGGGGGGGGGGGGGGTGGGGGGGGGGGGGGGTGGGGGGGGGGGGGGGTGGGGGGGGGGGGGGGTGGGGGGGGGGGGGGGTGGGGGGGGGGGGGGGTGGGGGGGGGGGGGGGTGGGGGGGGGGGGGGGTGGGGGGGGGGGGGGGTGGGGGGGGGGGGGGGTGGGGGGGGGGGGGGGTGGGGGGGGGGGGGGGTGGGGGGGGGGGGGGGTGGGGGGGGGGGGGGGTGGGGGGGGGGGGGGGTGGGGGGGGGGGGGGGTGGGGGGGGGGGGGGGTGGGGGGGGGGGGGGGTGGGGGGGGGGGGGGGTGGGGGGGGGGGGGGGTGGGGGGGGGGGGGGGTGGGGGGGGGGGGGGGTGGGGGGGGGGGGGGGTGGGGGGGGGGGGGGGTGGGGGGGGGGGGGGGTGGGGGGGGGGGGGGGTGGGGGGGGGGGGGGGTGGGGGGGGGGGGGGGTGGGGGGGGGGGGGGGTGGGGGGGGGGGGGGGTGGGGGGGGGGGGGGGTGGGGGGGGGGGGGGGTGGGGGGGGGGGGGGGTGGGGGGGGGGGGGGGTGGGGGGGGGGGGGGGTGGGGGGGGGGGGGGGTGGGGGGGGGGGGGGGTGGGGGGGGGGGGGGGTGGGGGGGGGGGGGGGTGGGGGGGGGGGGGGGTGGGGGGGGGGGGGGGTGGGGGGGGGGGGGGGTGGGGGGGGGGGGGGGTGGGGGGGGGGGGGGGTGGGGGGGGGGGGGGGTGGGGGGGGGGGGGGGTGGGGGGGGGGGGGGGTGGGGGGGGGGGGGGGTGGGGGGGGGGGGGGGTGGGGGGGGGGGGGGGTGGGGGGGGGGGGGGGTGGGGGGGGGGGGGGGTGGGGGGGGGGGGGGGTGGGGGGGGGGGGGGGTGGGGGGGGGGGGGGGTGGGGGGGGGGGGGGGTGGGGGGGGGGGGGGGTGGGGGGGGGGGGGGGTGGGGGGGGGGGGGGGTGGGGGGGGGGGGGGGTGGGGGGGGGGGGGGGTGGGGGGGGGGGGGGGTGGGGGGGGGGGGGGGTGGGGGGGGGGGGGGGTGGGGGGGGGGGGGGGTGGGGGGGGGGGGGGGTGGGGGGGGGGGGGGGTGGGGGGGGGGGGGGGTGGGGGGGGGGGGGGGTGGGGGGGGGGGGGGGTGGGGGGGGGGGGGGGTGGGGGGGGGGGGGGGTGGGGGGGGGGGGGGGTGGGGGGGGGGGGGGGTGGGGGGGGGGGGGGGTGGGGGGGGGGGGGGGTGGGGGGGGGGGGGGGTGGGGGGGGGGGGGGGTGGGGGGGGGGGGGGGTGGGGGGGGGGGGGGGTGGGGGGGGGGGGGGGTGGGGGGGGGGGGGGGTGGGGGGGGGGGGGGGTGGGGGGGGGGGGGGGTGGGGGGGGGGGGGGGTGGGGGGGGGGGGGGGTGGGGGGGGGGGGGGGTGGGGGGGGGGGGGGGTGGGGGGGGGGGGGGGTGGGGGGGGGGGGGGGTGGGGGGGGGGGGGGGTGGGGGGGGGGGGGGGTGGGGGGGGGGGGGGGTGGGGGGGGGGGGGGGTGGGGGGGGGGGGGGGTGGGGGGGGGGGGGGGTGGGGGGGGGGGGGGGTGGGGGGGGGGGGGGGTGGGGGGGGGGGGGGGTGGGGGGGGGGGGGGGTGGGGGGGGGGGGGGGTGGGGGGGGGGGGGGGTGGGGGGGGGGGGGGGTGGGGGGGGGGGGGGGTGGGGGGGGGGGGGGGTGGGGGGGGGGGGGGGTGGGGGGGGGGGGGGGTGGGGGGGGGGGGGGGTGGGGGGGGGGGGGGGTGGGGGGGGGGGGGGGTGGGGGGGGGGGGGGGTGGGGGGGGGGGGGGGTGGGGGGGGGGGGGGGTGGGGGGGGGGGGGGGTGGGGGGGGGGGGGGGTGGGGGGGGGGGGGGGTGGGGGGGGGGGGGGGTGGGGGGGGGGGGGGGTGGGGGGGGGGGGGGGTGGGGGGGGGGGGGGGTGGGGGGGGGGGGGGGTGGGGGGGGGGGGGGGTGGGGGGGGGGGGGGGTGGGGGGGGGGGGGGGTGGGGGGGGGGGGGGGTGGGGGGGGGGGGGGGTGGGGGGGGGGGGGGGTGGGGGGGGGGGGGGGTGGGGGGGGGGGGGGGTGGGGGGGGGGGGGGGTGGGGGGGGGGGGGGGTGGGGGGGGGGGGGGGTGGGGGGGGGGGGGGGTGGGGGGGGGGGGGGGTGGGGGGGGGGGGGGGTGGGGGGGGGGGGGGGTGGGGGGGGGGGGGGGTGGGGGGGGGGGGGGGTGGGGGGGGGGGGGGGTGGGGGGGGGGGGGGGTGGGGGGGGGGGGGGGTGGGGGGGGGGGGGGGTGGGGGGGGGGGGGGGTGGGGGGGGGGGGGGGTGGGGGGGGGGGGGGGTGGGGGGGGGGGGGGGTGGGGGGGGGGGGGGGTGGGGGGGGGGGGGGGTGGGGGGGGGGGGGGGTGGGGGGGGGGGGGGGTGGGGGGGGGGGGGGGTGGGGGGGGGGGGGGGTGGGGGGGGGGGGGGGTGGGGGGGGGGGGGGGTGGGGGGGGGGGGGGGTGGGGGGGGGGGGGGGTGGGGGGGGGGGGGGGTGGGGGGGGGGGGGGGTGGGGGGGGGGGGGGGTGGGGGGGGGGGGGGGTGGGGGGGGGGGGGGGTGGGGGGGGGGGGGGGTGGGGGGGGGGGGGGGTGGGGGGGGGGGGGGGTGGGGGGGGGGGGGGGTGGGGGGGGGGGGGGGTGGGGGGGGGGGGGGGTGGGGGGGGGGGGGGGTGGGGGGGGGGGGGGGTGGGGGGGGGGGGGGGTGGGGGGGGGGGGGGGTGGGGGGGGGGGGGGGTGGGGGGGGGGGGGGGTGGGGGGGGGGGGGGGTGGGGGGGGGGGGGGGTGGGGGGGGGGGGGGGTGGGGGGGGGGGGGGGTGGGGGGGGGGGGGGGTGGGGGGGGGGGGGGGTGGGGGGGGGGGGGGGTGGGGGGGGGGGGGGGTGGGGGGGGGGGGGGGTGGGGGGGGGGGGGGGTGGGGGGGGGGGGGGGTGGGGGGGGGGGGGGGTGGGGGGGGGGGGGGGTGGGGGGGGGGGGGGGTGGGGGGGGGGGGGGGTGGGGGGGGGGGGGGGTGGGGGGGGGGGGGGGTGGGGGGGGGGGGGGGTGGGGGGGGGGGGGGGTGGGGGGGGGGGGGGGTGGGGGGGGGGGGGGGTGGGGGGGGGGGGGGGTGGGGGGGGGGGGGGGTGGGGGGGGGGGGGGGTGGGGGGGGGGGGGGGTGGGGGGGGGGGGGGGTGGGGGGGGGGGGGGGTGGGGGGGGGGGGGGGTGGGGGGGGGGGGGGGTGGGGGGGGGGGGGGGTGGGGGGGGGGGGGGGTGGGGGGGGGGGGGGGTGGGGGGGGGGGGGGGTGGGGGGGGGGGGGGGTGGGGGGGGGGGGGGGTGGGGGGGGGGGGGGGTGGGGGGGGGGGGGGGTGGGGGGGGGGGGGGGTGGGGGGGGGGGGGGGTGGGGGGGGGGGGGGGTGGGGGGGGGGGGGGGTGGGGGGGGGGGGGGGTGGGGGGGGGGGGGGGTGGGGGGGGGGGGGGGTGGGGGGGGGGGGGGGTGGGGGGGGGGGGGGGTGGGGGGGGGGGGGGGTGGGGGGGGGGGGGGGTGGGGGGGGGGGGGGGTGGGGGGGGGGGGGGGTGGGGGGGGGGGGGGGTGGGGGGGGGGGGGGGTGGGGGGGGGGGGGGGTGGGGGGGGGGGGGGGTGGGGGGGGGGGGGGGTGGGGGGGGGGGGGGGTGGGGGGGGGGGGGGGTGGGGGGGGGGGGGGGTGGGGGGGGGGGGGGGTGGGGGGGGGGGGGGGTGGGGGGGGGGGGGGGTGGGGGGGGGGGGGGGTGGGGGGGGGGGGGGGTGGGGGGGGGGGGGGGTGGGGGGGGGGGGGGGTGGGGGGGGGGGGGGGTGGGGGGGGGGGGGGGTGGGGGGGGGGGGGGGTGGGGGGGGGGGGGGGTGGGGGGGGGGGGGGGTGGGGGGGGGGGGGGGTGGGGGGGGGGGGGGGTGGGGGGGGGGGGGGGTGGGGGGGGGGGGGGGTGGGGGGGGGGGGGGGTGGGGGGGGGGGGGGGTGGGGGGGGGGGGGGGTGGGGGGGGGGGGGGGTGGGGGGGGGGGGGGGTGGGGGGGGGGGGGGGTGGGGGGGGGGGGGGGTGGGGGGGGGGGGGGGTGGGGGGGGGGGGGGGTGGGGGGGGGGGGGGGTGGGGGGGGGGGGGGGTGGGGGGGGGGGGGGGTGGGGGGGGGGGGGGGTGGGGGGGGGGGGGGGTGGGGGGGGGGGGGGGTGGGGGGGGGGGGGGGTGGGGGGGGGGGGGGGTGGGGGGGGGGGGGGGTGGGGGGGGGGGGGGGTGGGGGGGGGGGGGGGTGGGGGGGGGGGGGGGTGGGGGGGGGGGGGGGTGGGGGGGGGGGGGGGTGGGGGGGGGGGGGGGTGGGGGGGGGGGGGGGTGGGGGGGGGGGGGGGTGGGGGGGGGGGGGGGTGGGGGGGGGGGGGGGTGGGGGGGGGGGGGGGTGGGGGGGGGGGGGGGTGGGGGGGGGGGGGGGTGGGGGGGGGGGGGGGTGGGGGGGGGGGGGGGTGGGGGGGGGGGGGGGTGGGGGGGGGGGGGGGTGGGGGGGGGGGGGGGTGGGGGGGGGGGGGGGTGGGGGGGGGGGGGGGTGGGGGGGGGGGGGGGTGGGGGGGGGGGGGGGTGGGGGGGGGGGGGGGTGGGGGGGGGGGGGGGTGGGGGGGGGGGGGGGTGGGGGGGGGGGGGGGTGGGGGGGGGGGGGGGTGGGGGGGGGGGGGGGTGGGGGGGGGGGGGGGTGGGGGGGGGGGGGGGTGGGGGGGGGGGGGGGTGGGGGGGGGGGGGGGTGGGGGGGGGGGGGGGTGGGGGGGGGGGGGGGTGGGGGGGGGGGGGGGTGGGGGGGGGGGGGGGTGGGGGGGGGGGGGGGTGGGGGGGGGGGGGGGTGGGGGGGGGGGGGGGTGGGGGGGGGGGGGGGTGGGGGGGGGGGGGGGTGGGGGGGGGGGGGGGTGGGGGGGGGGGGGGGTGGGGGGGGGGGGGGGTGGGGGGGGGGGGGGGTGGGGGGGGGGGGGGGTGGGGGGGGGGGGGGGTGGGGGGGGGGGGGGGTGGGGGGGGGGGGGGGTGGGGGGGGGGGGGGGTGGGGGGGGGGGGGGGTGGGGGGGGGGGGGGGTGGGGGGGGGGGGGGGTGGGGGGGGGGGGGGGTGGGGGGGGGGGGGGGTGGGGGGGGGGGGGGGTGGGGGGGGGGGGGGGTGGGGGGGGGGGGGGGTGGGGGGGGGGGGGGGTGGGGGGGGGGGGGGGTGGGGGGGGGGGGGGGTGGGGGGGGGGGGGGGTGGGGGGGGGGGGGGGTGGGGGGGGGGGGGGGTGGGGGGGGGGGGGGGTGGGGGGGGGGGGGGGTGGGGGGGGGGGGGGGTGGGGGGGGGGGGGGGTGGGGGGGGGGGGGGGTGGGGGGGGGGGGGGGTGGGGGGGGGGGGGGGTGGGGGGGGGGGGGGGTGGGGGGGGGGGGGGGTGGGGGGGGGGGGGGGTGGGGGGGGGGGGGGGTGGGGGGGGGGGGGGGTGGGGGGGGGGGGGGGTGGGGGGGGGGGGGGGTGGGGGGGGGGGGGGGTGGGGGGGGGGGGGGGTGGGGGGGGGGGGGGGTGGGGGGGGGGGGGGGTGGGGGGGGGGGGGGGTGGGGGGGGGGGGGGGTGGGGGGGGGGGGGGGTGGGGGGGGGGGGGGGTGGGGGGGGGGGGGGGTGGGGGGGGGGGGGGGTGGGGGGGGGGGGGGGTGGGGGGGGGGGGGGGTGGGGGGGGGGGGGGGTGGGGGGGGGGGGGGGTGGGGGGGGGGGGGGGTGGGGGGGGGGGGGGGTGGGGGGGGGGGGGGGTGGGGGGGGGGGGGGGTGGGGGGGGGGGGGGGTGGGGGGGGGGGGGGGTGGGGGGGGGGGGGGGTGGGGGGGGGGGGGGGTGGGGGGGGGGGGGGGTGGGGGGGGGGGGGGGTGGGGGGGGGGGGGGGTGGGGGGGGGGGGGGGTGGGGGGGGGGGGGGGTGGGGGGGGGGGGGGGTGGGGGGGGGGGGGGGTGGGGGGGGGGGGGGGTGGGGGGGGGGGGGGGTGGGGGGGGGGGGGGGTGGGGGGGGGGGGGGGTGGGGGGGGGGGGGGGTGGGGGGGGGGGGGGGTGGGGGGGGGGGGGGGTGGGGGGGGGGGGGGGTGGGGGGGGGGGGGGGTGGGGGGGGGGGGGGGTGGGGGGGGGGGGGGGTGGGGGGGGGGGGGGGTGGGGGGGGGGGGGGGTGGGGGGGGGGGGGGGTGGGGGGGGGGGGGGGTGGGGGGGGGGGGGGGTGGGGGGGGGGGGGGGTGGGGGGGGGGGGGGGTGGGGGGGGGGGGGGGTGGGGGGGGGGGGGGGTGGGGGGGGGGGGGGGTGGGGGGGGGGGGGGGTGGGGGGGGGGGGGGGTGGGGGGGGGGGGGGGTGGGGGGGGGGGGGGGTGGGGGGGGGGGGGGGTGGGGGGGGGGGGGGGTGGGGGGGGGGGGGGGTGGGGGGGGGGGGGGGTGGGGGGGGGGGGGGGTGGGGGGGGGGGGGGGTGGGGGGGGGGGGGGGTGGGGGGGGGGGGGGGTGGGGGGGGGGGGGGGTGGGGGGGGGGGGGGGTGGGGGGGGGGGGGGGTGGGGGGGGGGGGGGGTGGGGGGGGGGGGGGGTGGGGGGGGGGGGGGGTGGGGGGGGGGGGGGGTGGGGGGGGGGGGGGGTGGGGGGGGGGGGGGGTGGGGGGGGGGGGGGGTGGGGGGGGGGGGGGGTGGGGGGGGGGGGGGGTGGGGGGGGGGGGGGGTGGGGGGGGGGGGGGGTGGGGGGGGGGGGGGGTGGGGGGGGGGGGGGGTGGGGGGGGGGGGGGGTGGGGGGGGGGGGGGGTGGGGGGGGGGGGGGGTGGGGGGGGGGGGGGGTGGGGGGGGGGGGGGGTGGGGGGGGGGGGGGGTGGGGGGGGGGGGGGGTGGGGGGGGGGGGGGGTGGGGGGGGGGGGGGGTGGGGGGGGGGGGGGGTGGGGGGGGGGGGGGGTGGGGGGGGGGGGGGGTGGGGGGGGGGGGGGGTGGGGGGGGGGGGGGGTGGGGGGGGGGGGGGGTGGGGGGGGGGGGGGGTGGGGGGGGGGGGGGGTGGGGGGGGGGGGGGGTGGGGGGGGGGGGGGGTGGGGGGGGGGGGGGGTGGGGGGGGGGGGGGGTGGGGGGGGGGGGGGGTGGGGGGGGGGGGGGGTGGGGGGGGGGGGGGGTGGGGGGGGGGGGGGGTGGGGGGGGGGGGGGGTGGGGGGGGGGGGGGGTGGGGGGGGGGGGGGGTGGGGGGGGGGGGGGGTGGGGGGGGGGGGGGGTGGGGGGGGGGGGGGGTGGGGGGGGGGGGGGGTGGGGGGGGGGGGGGGTGGGGGGGGGGGGGGGTGGGGGGGGGGGGGGGTGGGGGGGGGGGGGGGTGGGGGGGGGGGGGGGTGGGGGGGGGGGGGGGTGGGGGGGGGGGGGGGTGGGGGGGGGGGGGGGTGGGGGGGGGGGGGGGTGGGGGGGGGGGGGGGTGGGGGGGGGGGGGGGTGGGGGGGGGGGGGGGTGGGGGGGGGGGGGGGTGGGGGGGGGGGGGGGTGGGGGGGGGGGGGGGTGGGGGGGGGGGGGGGTGGGGGGGGGGGGGGGTGGGGGGGGGGGGGGGTGGGGGGGGGGGGGGGTGGGGGGGGGGGGGGGTGGGGGGGGGGGGGGGTGGGGGGGGGGGGGGGTGGGGGGGGGGGGGGGTGGGGGGGGGGGGGGGTGGGGGGGGGGGGGGGTGGGGGGGGGGGGGGGTGGGGGGGGGGGGGGGTGGGGGGGGGGGGGGGTGGGGGGGGGGGGGGGTGGGGGGGGGGGGGGGTGGGGGGGGGGGGGGGTGGGGGGGGGGGGGGGTGGGGGGGGGGGGGGGTGGGGGGGGGGGGGGGTGGGGGGGGGGGGGGGTGGGGGGGGGGGGGGGTGGGGGGGGGGGGGGGTGGGGGGGGGGGGGGGTGGGGGGGGGGGGGGGTGGGGGGGGGGGGGGGTGGGGGGGGGGGGGGGTGGGGGGGGGGGGGGGTGGGGGGGGGGGGGGGTGGGGGGGGGGGGGGGTGGGGGGGGGGGGGGGTGGGGGGGGGGGGGGGTGGGGGGGGGGGGGGGTGGGGGGGGGGGGGGGTGGGGGGGGGGGGGGGTGGGGGGGGGGGGGGGTGGGGGGGGGGGGGGGTGGGGGGGGGGGGGGGTGGGGGGGGGGGGGGGTGGGGGGGGGGGGGGGTGGGGGGGGGGGGGGGTGGGGGGGGGGGGGGGTGGGGGGGGGGGGGGGTGGGGGGGGGGGGGGGTGGGGGGGGGGGGGGGTGGGGGGGGGGGGGGGTGGGGGGGGGGGGGGGTGGGGGGGGGGGGGGGTGGGGGGGGGGGGGGGTGGGGGGGGGGGGGGGTGGGGGGGGGGGGGGGTGGGGGGGGGGGGGGGTGGGGGGGGGGGGGGGTGGGGGGGGGGGGGGGTGGGGGGGGGGGGGGGTGGGGGGGGGGGGGGGTGGGGGGGGGGGGGGGTGGGGGGGGGGGGGGGTGGGGGGGGGGGGGGGTGGGGGGGGGGGGGGGTGGGGGGGGGGGGGGGTGGGGGGGGGGGGGGGTGGGGGGGGGGGGGGGTGGGGGGGGGGGGGGGTGGGGGGGGGGGGGGGTGGGGGGGGGGGGGGGTGGGGGGGGGGGGGGGTGGGGGGGGGGGGGGGTGGGGGGGGGGGGGGGTGGGGGGGGGGGGGGGTGGGGGGGGGGGGGGGTGGGGGGGGGGGGGGGTGGGGGGGGGGGGGGGTGGGGGGGGGGGGGGGTGGGGGGGGGGGGGGGTGGGGGGGGGGGGGGGTGGGGGGGGGGGGGGGTGGGGGGGGGGGGGGGTGGGGGGGGGGGGGGGTGGGGGGGGGGGGGGGTGGGGGGGGGGGGGGGTGGGGGGGGGGGGGGGTGGGGGGGGGGGGGGGTGGGGGGGGGGGGGGGTGGGGGGGGGGGGGGGTGGGGGGGGGGGGGGGTGGGGGGGGGGGGGGGTGGGGGGGGGGGGGGGTGGGGGGGGGGGGGGGTGGGGGGGGGGGGGGGTGGGGGGGGGGGGGGGTGGGGGGGGGGGGGGGTGGGGGGGGGGGGGGGTGGGGGGGGGGGGGGGTGGGGGGGGGGGGGGGTGGGGGGGGGGGGGGGTGGGGGGGGGGGGGGGTGGGGGGGGGGGGGGGTGGGGGGGGGGGGGGGTGGGGGGGGGGGGGGGTGGGGGGGGGGGGGGGTGGGGGGGGGGGGGGGTGGGGGGGGGGGGGGGTGGGGGGGGGGGGGGGTGGGGGGGGGGGGGGGTGGGGGGGGGGGGGGGTGGGGGGGGGGGGGGGTGGGGGGGGGGGGGGGTGGGGGGGGGGGGGGGTGGGGGGGGGGGGGGGTGGGGGGGGGGGGGGGTGGGGGGGGGGGGGGGTGGGGGGGGGGGGGGGTGGGGGGGGGGGGGGGTGGGGGGGGGGGGGGGTGGGGGGGGGGGGGGGTGGGGGGGGGGGGGGGTGGGGGGGGGGGGGGGTGGGGGGGGGGGGGGGTGGGGGGGGGGGGGGGTGGGGGGGGGGGGGGGTGGGGGGGGGGGGGGGTGGGGGGGGGGGGGGGTGGGGGGGGGGGGGGGTGGGGGGGGGGGGGGGTGGGGGGGGGGGGGGGTGGGGGGGGGGGGGGGTGGGGGGGGGGGGGGGTGGGGGGGGGGGGGGGTGGGGGGGGGGGGGGGTGGGGGGGGGGGGGGGTGGGGGGGGGGGGGGGTGGGGGGGGGGGGGGGTGGGGGGGGGGGGGGGTGGGGGGGGGGGGGGGTGGGGGGGGGGGGGGGTGGGGGGGGGGGGGGGTGGGGGGGGGGGGGGGTGGGGGGGGGGGGGGGTGGGGGGGGGGGGGGGTGGGGGGGGGGGGGGGTGGGGGGGGGGGGGGGTGGGGGGGGGGGGGGGTGGGGGGGGGGGGGGGTGGGGGGGGGGGGGGGTGGGGGGGGGGGGGGGTGGGGGGGGGGGGGGGTGGGGGGGGGGGGGGGTGGGGGGGGGGGGGGGTGGGGGGGGGGGGGGGTGGGGGGGGGGGGGGGTGGGGGGGGGGGGGGGTGGGGGGGGGGGGGGGTGGGGGGGGGGGGGGGTGGGGGGGGGGGGGGGTGGGGGGGGGGGGGGGTGGGGGGGGGGGGGGGTGGGGGGGGGGGGGGGTGGGGGGGGGGGGGGGTGGGGGGGGGGGGGGGTGGGGGGGGGGGGGGGTGGGGGGGGGGGGGGGTGGGGGGGGGGGGGGGTGGGGGGGGGGGGGGGTGGGGGGGGGGGGGGGTGGGGGGGGGGGGGGGTGGGGGGGGGGGGGGGTGGGGGGGGGGGGGGGTGGGGGGGGGGGGGGGTGGGGGGGGGGGGGGGTGGGGGGGGGGGGGGGTGGGGGGGGGGGGGGGTGGGGGGGGGGGGGGGTGGGGGGGGGGGGGGGTGGGGGGGGGGGGGGGTGGGGGGGGGGGGGGGTGGGGGGGGGGGGGGGTGGGGGGGGGGGGGGGTGGGGGGGGGGGGGGGTGGGGGGGGGGGGGGGTGGGGGGGGGGGGGGGTGGGGGGGGGGGGGGGTGGGGGGGGGGGGGGGTGGGGGGGGGGGGGGGTGGGGGGGGGGGGGGGTGGGGGGGGGGGGGGGTGGGGGGGGGGGGGGGTGGGGGGGGGGGGGGGTGGGGGGGGGGGGGGGTGGGGGGGGGGGGGGGTGGGGGGGGGGGGGGGTGGGGGGGGGGGGGGGTGGGGGGGGGGGGGGGTGGGGGGGGGGGGGGGTGGGGGGGGGGGGGGGTGGGGGGGGGGGGGGGTGGGGGGGGGGGGGGGTGGGGGGGGGGGGGGGTGGGGGGGGGGGGGGGTGGGGGGGGGGGGGGGTGGGGGGGGGGGGGGGTGGGGGGGGGGGGGGGTGGGGGGGGGGGGGGGTGGGGGGGGGGGGGGGTGGGGGGGGGGGGGGGTGGGGGGGGGGGGGGGTGGGGGGGGGGGGGGGTGGGGGGGGGGGGGGGTGGGGGGGGGGGGGGGTGGGGGGGGGGGGGGGTGGGGGGGGGGGGGGGTGGGGGGGGGGGGGGGTGGGGGGGGGGGGGGGTGGGGGGGGGGGGGGGTGGGGGGGGGGGGGGGTGGGGGGGGGGGGGGGTGGGGGGGGGGGGGGGTGGGGGGGGGGGGGGGTGGGGGGGGGGGGGGGTGGGGGGGGGGGGGGGTGGGGGGGGGGGGGGGTGGGGGGGGGGGGGGGTGGGGGGGGGGGGGGGTGGGGGGGGGGGGGGGTGGGGGGGGGGGGGGGTGGGGGGGGGGGGGGGTGGGGGGGGGGGGGGGTGGGGGGGGGGGGGGGTGGGGGGGGGGGGGGGTGGGGGGGGGGGGGGGTGGGGGGGGGGGGGGGTGGGGGGGGGGGGGGGTGGGGGGGGGGGGGGGTGGGGGGGGGGGGGGGTGGGGGGGGGGGGGGGTGGGGGGGGGGGGGGGTGGGGGGGGGGGGGGGTGGGGGGGGGGGGGGGTGGGGGGGGGGGGGGGTGGGGGGGGGGGGGGGTGGGGGGGGGGGGGGGTGGGGGGGGGGGGGGGTGGGGGGGGGGGGGGGTGGGGGGGGGGGGGGGTGGGGGGGGGGGGGGGTGGGGGGGGGGGGGGGTGGGGGGGGGGGGGGGTGGGGGGGGGGGGGGGTGGGGGGGGGGGGGGGTGGGGGGGGGGGGGGGTGGGGGGGGGGGGGGGTGGGGGGGGGGGGGGGTGGGGGGGGGGGGGGGTGGGGGGGGGGGGGGGTGGGGGGGGGGGGGGGTGGGGGGGGGGGGGGGTGGGGGGGGGGGGGGGTGGGGGGGGGGGGGGGTGGGGGGGGGGGGGGGTGGGGGGGGGGGGGGGTGGGGGGGGGGGGGGGTGGGGGGGGGGGGGGGTGGGGGGGGGGGGGGGTGGGGGGGGGGGGGGGTGGGGGGGGGGGGGGGTGGGGGGGGGGGGGGGTGGGGGGGGGGGGGGGTGGGGGGGGGGGGGGGTGGGGGGGGGGGGGGGTGGGGGGGGGGGGGGGTGGGGGGGGGGGGGGGTGGGGGGGGGGGGGGGTGGGGGGGGGGGGGGGTGGGGGGGGGGGGGGGTGGGGGGGGGGGGGGGTGGGGGGGGGGGGGGGTGGGGGGGGGGGGGGGTGGGGGGGGGGGGGGGTGGGGGGGGGGGGGGGTGGGGGGGGGGGGGGGTGGGGGGGGGGGGGGGTGGGGGGGGGGGGGGGTGGGGGGGGGGGGGGGTGGGGGGGGGGGGGGGTGGGGGGGGGGGGGGGTGGGGGGGGGGGGGGGTGGGGGGGGGGGGGGGTGGGGGGGGGGGGGGGTGGGGGGGGGGGGGGGTGGGGGGGGGGGGGGGTGGGGGGGGGGGGGGGTGGGGGGGGGGGGGGGTGGGGGGGGGGGGGGGTGGGGGGGGGGGGGGGTGGGGGGGGGGGGGGGTGGGGGGGGGGGGGGGTGGGGGGGGGGGGGGGTGGGGGGGGGGGGGGGTGGGGGGGGGGGGGGGTGGGGGGGGGGGGGGGTGGGGGGGGGGGGGGGTGGGGGGGGGGGGGGGTGGGGGGGGGGGGGGGTGGGGGGGGGGGGGGGTGGGGGGGGGGGGGGGTGGGGGGGGGGGGGGGTGGGGGGGGGGGGGGGTGGGGGGGGGGGGGGGTGGGGGGGGGGGGGGGTGGGGGGGGGGGGGGGTGGGGGGGGGGGGGGGTGGGGGGGGGGGGGGGTGGGGGGGGGGGGGGGTGGGGGGGGGGGGGGGTGGGGGGGGGGGGGGGTGGGGGGGGGGGGGGGTGGGGGGGGGGGGGGGTGGGGGGGGGGGGGGGTGGGGGGGGGGGGGGGTGGGGGGGGGGGGGGGTGGGGGGGGGGGGGGGTGGGGGGGGGGGGGGGTGGGGGGGGGGGGGGGTGGGGGGGGGGGGGGGTGGGGGGGGGGGGGGGTGGGGGGGGGGGGGGGTGGGGGGGGGGGGGGGTGGGGGGGGGGGGGGGTGGGGGGGGGGGGGGGTGGGGGGGGGGGGGGGTGGGGGGGGGGGGGGGTGGGGGGGGGGGGGGGTGGGGGGGGGGGGGGGTGGGGGGGGGGGGGGGTGGGGGGGGGGGGGGGTGGGGGGGGGGGGGGGTGGGGGGGGGGGGGGGTGGGGGGGGGGGGGGGTGGGGGGGGGGGGGGGTGGGGGGGGGGGGGGGTGGGGGGGGGGGGGGGTGGGGGGGGGGGGGGGTGGGGGGGGGGGGGGGTGGGGGGGGGGGGGGGTGGGGGGGGGGGGGGGTGGGGGGGGGGGGGGGTGGGGGGGGGGGGGGGTGGGGGGGGGGGGGGGTGGGGGGGGGGGGGGGTGGGGGGGGGGGGGGGTGGGGGGGGGGGGGGGTGGGGGGGGGGGGGGGTGGGGGGGGGGGGGGGTGGGGGGGGGGGGGGGTGGGGGGGGGGGGGGGTGGGGGGGGGGGGGGGTGGGGGGGGGGGGGGGTGGGGGGGGGGGGGGGTGGGGGGGGGGGGGGGTGGGGGGGGGGGGGGGTGGGGGGGGGGGGGGGTGGGGGGGGGGGGGGGTGGGGGGGGGGGGGGGTGGGGGGGGGGGGGGGTGGGGGGGGGGGGGGGTGGGGGGGGGGGGGGGTGGGGGGGGGGGGGGGTGGGGGGGGGGGGGGGTGGGGGGGGGGGGGGGTGGGGGGGGGGGGGGGTGGGGGGGGGGGGGGGTGGGGGGGGGGGGGGGTGGGGGGGGGGGGGGGTGGGGGGGGGGGGGGGTGGGGGGGGGGGGGGGTGGGGGGGGGGGGGGGTGGGGGGGGGGGGGGGTGGGGGGGGGGGGGGGTGGGGGGGGGGGGGGGTGGGGGGGGGGGGGGGTGGGGGGGGGGGGGGGTGGGGGGGGGGGGGGGTGGGGGGGGGGGGGGGTGGGGGGGGGGGGGGGTGGGGGGGGGGGGGGGTGGGGGGGGGGGGGGGTGGGGGGGGGGGGGGGTGGGGGGGGGGGGGGGTGGGGGGGGGGGGGGGTGGGGGGGGGGGGGGGTGGGGGGGGGGGGGGGTGGGGGGGGGGGGGGGTGGGGGGGGGGGGGGGTGGGGGGGGGGGGGGGTGGGGGGGGGGGGGGGTGGGGGGGGGGGGGGGTGGGGGGGGGGGGGGGTGGGGGGGGGGGGGGGTGGGGGGGGGGGGGGGTGGGGGGGGGGGGGGGTGGGGGGGGGGGGGGGTGGGGGGGGGGGGGGGTGGGGGGGGGGGGGGGTGGGGGGGGGGGGGGGTGGGGGGGGGGGGGGGTGGGGGGGGGGGGGGGTGGGGGGGGGGGGGGGTGGGGGGGGGGGGGGGTGGGGGGGGGGGGGGGTGGGGGGGGGGGGGGGTGGGGGGGGGGGGGGGTGGGGGGGGGGGGGGGTGGGGGGGGGGGGGGGTGGGGGGGGGGGGGGGTGGGGGGGGGGGGGGGTGGGGGGGGGGGGGGGTGGGGGGGGGGGGGGGTGGGGGGGGGGGGGGGTGGGGGGGGGGGGGGGTGGGGGGGGGGGGGGGTGGGGGGGGGGGGGGGTGGGGGGGGGGGGGGGTGGGGGGGGGGGGGGGTGGGGGGGGGGGGGGGTGGGGGGGGGGGGGGGTGGGGGGGGGGGGGGGTGGGGGGGGGGGGGGGTGGGGGGGGGGGGGGGTGGGGGGGGGGGGGGGTGGGGGGGGGGGGGGGTGGGGGGGGGGGGGGGTGGGGGGGGGGGGGGGTGGGGGGGGGGGGGGGTGGGGGGGGGGGGGGGTGGGGGGGGGGGGGGGTGGGGGGGGGGGGGGGTGGGGGGGGGGGGGGGTGGGGGGGGGGGGGGGTGGGGGGGGGGGGGGGTGGGGGGGGGGGGGGGTGGGGGGGGGGGGGGGTGGGGGGGGGGGGGGGTGGGGGGGGGGGGGGGTGGGGGGGGGGGGGGGTGGGGGGGGGGGGGGGTGGGGGGGGGGGGGGGTGGGGGGGGGGGGGGGTGGGGGGGGGGGGGGGTGGGGGGGGGGGGGGGTGGGGGGGGGGGGGGGTGGGGGGGGGGGGGGGTGGGGGGGGGGGGGGGTGGGGGGGGGGGGGGGTGGGGGGGGGGGGGGGTGGGGGGGGGGGGGGGTGGGGGGGGGGGGGGGTGGGGGGGGGGGGGGGTGGGGGGGGGGGGGGGTGGGGGGGGGGGGGGGTGGGGGGGGGGGGGGGTGGGGGGGGGGGGGGGTGGGGGGGGGGGGGGGTGGGGGGGGGGGGGGGTGGGGGGGGGGGGGGGTGGGGGGGGGGGGGGGTGGGGGGGGGGGGGGGTGGGGGGGGGGGGGGGTGGGGGGGGGGGGGGGTGGGGGGGGGGGGGGGTGGGGGGGGGGGGGGGTGGGGGGGGGGGGGGGTGGGGGGGGGGGGGGGTGGGGGGGGGGGGGGGTGGGGGGGGGGGGGGGTGGGGGGGGGGGGGGGTGGGGGGGGGGGGGGGTGGGGGGGGGGGGGGGTGGGGGGGGGGGGGGGTGGGGGGGGGGGGGGGTGGGGGGGGGGGGGGGTGGGGGGGGGGGGGGGTGGGGGGGGGGGGGGGTGGGGGGGGGGGGGGGTGGGGGGGGGGGGGGGTGGGGGGGGGGGGGGGTGGGGGGGGGGGGGGGTGGGGGGGGGGGGGGGTGGGGGGGGGGGGGGGTGGGGGGGGGGGGGGGTGGGGGGGGGGGGGGGTGGGGGGGGGGGGGGGTGGGGGGGGGGGGGGGTGGGGGGGGGGGGGGGTGGGGGGGGGGGGGGGTGGGGGGGGGGGGGGGTGGGGGGGGGGGGGGGTGGGGGGGGGGGGGGGTGGGGGGGGGGGGGGGTGGGGGGGGGGGGGGGTGGGGGGGGGGGGGGGTGGGGGGGGGGGGGGGTGGGGGGGGGGGGGGGTGGGGGGGGGGGGGGGTGGGGGGGGGGGGGGGTGGGGGGGGGGGGGGGTGGGGGGGGGGGGGGGTGGGGGGGGGGGGGGGTGGGGGGGGGGGGGGGTGGGGGGGGGGGGGGGTGGGGGGGGGGGGGGGTGGGGGGGGGGGGGGGTGGGGGGGGGGGGGGGTGGGGGGGGGGGGGGGTGGGGGGGGGGGGGGGTGGGGGGGGGGGGGGGTGGGGGGGGGGGGGGGTGGGGGGGGGGGGGGGTGGGGGGGGGGGGGGGTGGGGGGGGGGGGGGGTGGGGGGGGGGGGGGGTGGGGGGGGGGGGGGGTGGGGGGGGGGGGGGGTGGGGGGGGGGGGGGGTGGGGGGGGGGGGGGGTGGGGGGGGGGGGGGGTGGGGGGGGGGGGGGGTGGGGGGGGGGGGGGGTGGGGGGGGGGGGGGGTGGGGGGGGGGGGGGGTGGGGGGGGGGGGGGGTGGGGGGGGGGGGGGGTGGGGGGGGGGGGGGGTGGGGGGGGGGGGGGGTGGGGGGGGGGGGGGGTGGGGGGGGGGGGGGGTGGGGGGGGGGGGGGGTGGGGGGGGGGGGGGGTGGGGGGGGGGGGGGGTGGGGGGGGGGGGGGGTGGGGGGGGGGGGGGGTGGGGGGGGGGGGGGGTGGGGGGGGGGGGGGGTGGGGGGGGGGGGGGGTGGGGGGGGGGGGGGGTGGGGGGGGGGGGGGGTGGGGGGGGGGGGGGGTGGGGGGGGGGGGGGGTGGGGGGGGGGGGGGGTGGGGGGGGGGGGGGGTGGGGGGGGGGGGGGGTGGGGGGGGGGGGGGGTGGGGGGGGGGGGGGGTGGGGGGGGGGGGGGGTGGGGGGGGGGGGGGGTGGGGGGGGGGGGGGGTGGGGGGGGGGGGGGGTGGGGGGGGGGGGGGGTGGGGGGGGGGGGGGGTGGGGGGGGGGGGGGGTGGGGGGGGGGGGGGGTGGGGGGGGGGGGGGGTGGGGGGGGGGGGGGGTGGGGGGGGGGGGGGGTGGGGGGGGGGGGGGGTGGGGGGGGGGGGGGGTGGGGGGGGGGGGGGGTGGGGGGGGGGGGGGGTGGGGGGGGGGGGGGGTGGGGGGGGGGGGGGGTGGGGGGGGGGGGGGGTGGGGGGGGGGGGGGGTGGGGGGGGGGGGGGGTGGGGGGGGGGGGGGGTGGGGGGGGGGGGGGGTGGGGGGGGGGGGGGGTGGGGGGGGGGGGGGGTGGGGGGGGGGGGGGGTGGGGGGGGGGGGGGGTGGGGGGGGGGGGGGGTGGGGGGGGGGGGGGGTGGGGGGGGGGGGGGGTGGGGGGGGGGGGGGGTGGGGGGGGGGGGGGGTGGGGGGGGGGGGGGGTGGGGGGGGGGGGGGGTGGGGGGGGGGGGGGGTGGGGGGGGGGGGGGGTGGGGGGGGGGGGGGGTGGGGGGGGGGGGGGGTGGGGGGGGGGGGGGGTGGGGGGGGGGGGGGGTGGGGGGGGGGGGGGGTGGGGGGGGGGGGGGGTGGGGGGGGGGGGGGGTGGGGGGGGGGGGGGGTGGGGGGGGGGGGGGGTGGGGGGGGGGGGGGGTGGGGGGGGGGGGGGGTGGGGGGGGGGGGGGGTGGGGGGGGGGGGGGGTGGGGGGGGGGGGGGGTGGGGGGGGGGGGGGGTGGGGGGGGGGGGGGGTGGGGGGGGGGGGGGGTGGGGGGGGGGGGGGGTGGGGGGGGGGGGGGGTGGGGGGGGGGGGGGGTGGGGGGGGGGGGGGGTGGGGGGGGGGGGGGGTGGGGGGGGGGGGGGGTGGGGGGGGGGGGGGGTGGGGGGGGGGGGGGGTGGGGGGGGGGGGGGGTGGGGGGGGGGGGGGGTGGGGGGGGGGGGGGGTGGGGGGGGGGGGGGGTGGGGGGGGGGGGGGGTGGGGGGGGGGGGGGGTGGGGGGGGGGGGGGGTGGGGGGGGGGGGGGGTGGGGGGGGGGGGGGGTGGGGGGGGGGGGGGGTGGGGGGGGGGGGGGGTGGGGGGGGGGGGGGGTGGGGGGGGGGGGGGGTGGGGGGGGGGGGGGGTGGGGGGGGGGGGGGGTGGGGGGGGGGGGGGGTGGGGGGGGGGGGGGGTGGGGGGGGGGGGGGGTGGGGGGGGGGGGGGGTGGGGGGGGGGGGGGGTGGGGGGGGGGGGGGGTGGGGGGGGGGGGGGGTGGGGGGGGGGGGGGGTGGGGGGGGGGGGGGGTGGGGGGGGGGGGGGGTGGGGGGGGGGGGGGGTGGGGGGGGGGGGGGGTGGGGGGGGGGGGGGGTGGGGGGGGGGGGGGGTGGGGGGGGGGGGGGGTGGGGGGGGGGGGGGGTGGGGGGGGGGGGGGGTGGGGGGGGGGGGGGGTGGGGGGGGGGGGGGGTGGGGGGGGGGGGGGGTGGGGGGGGGGGGGGGTGGGGGGGGGGGGGGGTGGGGGGGGGGGGGGGTGGGGGGGGGGGGGGGTGGGGGGGGGGGGGGGTGGGGGGGGGGGGGGGTGGGGGGGGGGGGGGGTGGGGGGGGGGGGGGGTGGGGGGGGGGGGGGGTGGGGGGGGGGGGGGGTGGGGGGGGGGGGGGGTGGGGGGGGGGGGGGGTGGGGGGGGGGGGGGGTGGGGGGGGGGGGGGGTGGGGGGGGGGGGGGGTGGGGGGGGGGGGGGGTGGGGGGGGGGGGGGGTGGGGGGGGGGGGGGGTGGGGGGGGGGGGGGGTGGGGGGGGGGGGGGGTGGGGGGGGGGGGGGGTGGGGGGGGGGGGGGGTGGGGGGGGGGGGGGGTGGGGGGGGGGGGGGGTGGGGGGGGGGGGGGGTGGGGGGGGGGGGGGGTGGGGGGGGGGGGGGGTGGGGGGGGGGGGGGGTGGGGGGGGGGGGGGGTGGGGGGGGGGGGGGGTGGGGGGGGGGGGGGGTGGGGGGGGGGGGGGGTGGGGGGGGGGGGGGGTGGGGGGGGGGGGGGGTGGGGGGGGGGGGGGGTGGGGGGGGGGGGGGGTGGGGGGGGGGGGGGGTGGGGGGGGGGGGGGGTGGGGGGGGGGGGGGGTGGGGGGGGGGGGGGGTGGGGGGGGGGGGGGGTGGGGGGGGGGGGGGGTGGGGGGGGGGGGGGGTGGGGGGGGGGGGGGGTGGGGGGGGGGGGGGGTGGGGGGGGGGGGGGGTGGGGGGGGGGGGGGGTGGGGGGGGGGGGGGGTGGGGGGGGGGGGGGGTGGGGGGGGGGGGGGGTGGGGGGGGGGGGGGGTGGGGGGGGGGGGGGGTGGGGGGGGGGGGGGGTGGGGGGGGGGGGGGGTGGGGGGGGGGGGGGGTGGGGGGGGGGGGGGGTGGGGGGGGGGGGGGGTGGGGGGGGGGGGGGGTGGGGGGGGGGGGGGGTGGGGGGGGGGGGGGGTGGGGGGGGGGGGGGGTGGGGGGGGGGGGGGGTGGGGGGGGGGGGGGGTGGGGGGGGGGGGGGGTGGGGGGGGGGGGGGGTGGGGGGGGGGGGGGGTGGGGGGGGGGGGGGGTGGGGGGGGGGGGGGGTGGGGGGGGGGGGGGGTGGGGGGGGGGGGGGGTGGGGGGGGGGGGGGGTGGGGGGGGGGGGGGGTGGGGGGGGGGGGGGGTGGGGGGGGGGGGGGGTGGGGGGGGGGGGGGGTGGGGGGGGGGGGGGGTGGGGGGGGGGGGGGGTGGGGGGGGGGGGGGGTGGGGGGGGGGGGGGGTGGGGGGGGGGGGGGGTGGGGGGGGGGGGGGGTGGGGGGGGGGGGGGGTGGGGGGGGGGGGGGGTGGGGGGGGGGGGGGGTGGGGGGGGGGGGGGGTGGGGGGGGGGGGGGGTGGGGGGGGGGGGGGGTGGGGGGGGGGGGGGGTGGGGGGGGGGGGGGGTGGGGGGGGGGGGGGGTGGGGGGGGGGGGGGGTGGGGGGGGGGGGGGGTGGGGGGGGGGGGGGGTGGGGGGGGGGGGGGGTGGGGGGGGGGGGGGGTGGGGGGGGGGGGGGGTGGGGGGGGGGGGGGGTGGGGGGGGGGGGGGGTGGGGGGGGGGGGGGGTGGGGGGGGGGGGGGGTGGGGGGGGGGGGGGGTGGGGGGGGGGGGGGGTGGGGGGGGGGGGGGGTGGGGGGGGGGGGGGGTGGGGGGGGGGGGGGGTGGGGGGGGGGGGGGGTGGGGGGGGGGGGGGGTGGGGGGGGGGGGGGGTGGGGGGGGGGGGGGGTGGGGGGGGGGGGGGGTGGGGGGGGGGGGGGGTGGGGGGGGGGGGGGGTGGGGGGGGGGGGGGGTGGGGGGGGGGGGGGGTGGGGGGGGGGGGGGGTGGGGGGGGGGGGGGGTGGGGGGGGGGGGGGGTGGGGGGGGGGGGGGGTGGGGGGGGGGGGGGGTGGGGGGGGGGGGGGGTGGGGGGGGGGGGGGGTGGGGGGGGGGGGGGGTGGGGGGGGGGGGGGGTGGGGGGGGGGGGGGGTGGGGGGGGGGGGGGGTGGGGGGGGGGGGGGGTGGGACTCTCGGCACACACAAATAATTAGTAACCTACTCTCGGGAACCTGTGAGAACCTGCTGGATCCCATCTCTGCGGCCTCTATAGAATTGGGGGGCGGTGTCCCCAAAGGACCTTCGTTTTTGACTGCCCCACTGGAATTTATCTCCTCATCTGCTAGTTGCGAGCTGTTTTTCCTGCAAGCAAAATCATCAAGGCTCCGCATTATAGCTCCAAATAACACCACCAGTCGAAATGCTGCCGGTATGTAACAAAGACTATCTGCTTTGAATGAAAACACCTGGGTCTGTCTTCATGAAGATCAGATAAGCTAAAACAGGTGGGGGAGGGACATTCAAGCAGAGTTTTTGCTTGGGATTTGGCAGCTCAGTTGGGTGGGTGGCCCTGACCTTTTTCTCAACATACCAAAAAGTTGTTTGGTTGAGAATTATTTGAATTAACTTCTGGCGACTGGGCTCTTTCCTGCATTTGCACTGCCTTTGAATAAAGAGGTTTTGAACTTTATCACCACTGGCAGCTGGAAGATTTTGTTTGCATCTTACGTCGCTCGTGGAAGAGGAAGCCTGAATAGAAAAGGTTGTTTTGGAGGAAAAGCTTTCTGGAAGAGTCTATACAGGCTGCCTGATATCAGGCGTATAAAGTTGCAAGAAGGCCGGAACGAGGGCACAGGCTCATACAGGCTCCCGTTTGGCTGTGCTCCTGGGAAAAACTGGTGCGGGAAAGAGAAAATGTGTTTTGAAATGTGTTTTCAAAAAAAGGGAACCGTGTGAAAAATAGTACACGATCACTCGTTCGCGAGCCTGTCGGAAGGACCGCCTCTCCTCGTATCTCTCTGCACATAATTTACACTCTTCGCAGAGGTTTTACTATGGTGTGGGACATTGTGACAGAGCGGTGATTGTGTCTTGCCGAGCGCGTCTTATGCCTACCAGGTCACCGTCACCCAAAAAACGTGATGTGATGGAGGAAATAGAAAGTGAGGTAGACCGTGGAAGACCATGGCCTTCAAAGGAGACCTAAACGAGGATCGCATCTCATGTGAAGTTGAACTCATCGCAGCTGACTGAAATTGTCGGAGAGCGCTTGTTGCCCAATGAGTGATGCCAGTAGACAATACTGACTTGAAAGGATTTATTGACTTGATTATAACGTTGCCTCATGTGCTGATGTAACCCCCTTGCTCAGAATGGGTTGACCCAGAAAGGGGTGGAGACTCAAAGCAGCAGGAGGCTGCAGAGCTCATGTAGTTTGGAGGAGACGAGGCTACCAGACTCGGACCTTGGGTTTTTTGTGTTTGTAATGGGTGAGAGTTCTCCTGGAAACCTTCCTCATGTTGAATCCTGTTCACCAAGCCCTTGGAGTCTTCAGGAGCCAACCCACTTGCAAAGAAGAATTGGACTTGGCAGTATCAGTAGACAGTAAATATAAGGACTTGAAAATGCAACTGAACAGGACCTTGAAGTGTGATGTTAAATGTTGATGTTATATGTTAAGAAAGTAAACCATTTTGTTTTTTAAAATTTGTTGTTGCAAACTCATTCCAAGTTCTGCCCCACAGAACCCACAGATAGAGGTTACACTCACAGAGCCAGCATGGGGCACTGGTTGAGAGCGGCAGCCTCTCATCTGGAGATCCGGGTCTGATTTGCCACACCTCCCCATTCTTTGCTCCACTCCACTCTGTTCTGGAGAACTGGATTTTGTTTCCCCTCTCCTCCATGTGAAGCCTTCTAGTGATCTCGGGCCAGTCACAGTTCTCTCAGAACTCTCTTCTACCCCACCTACCTCAGCAGGCGTCTGTTCTGGGGAGATGATGGGATGGAAATAATACGCTGCTTTGAGAATTCTTAAAGGCAGAAAAAAGGGCGGCATGAGTCCAAACTCTTCTCCTTAGAGAGCCGGAGTAGTGTAGGAGCCAGTGTGGTGTAGCGGCGAAGAGCGGTGGACTCTAATCTGGAGAACCAGGTTTGCTTCCCCGCTCCTCCACATGAGTAGCAGACTCTAATCTCACTGGATCACCTTGAGCTAGTCACGGTTTCTTCAGAACTCTCTTAGGGCGATTCCGCACACCAGTAAAATAGGTTCGACCCAGTTCCCTGAGAAGTGTACTGACCTAGGTGGAAGCCATTGTTGTTCCCCACTGCAACCAGCTTGATCCCAGCTTGGAGGTATGGGACTATCCTGTGCCTCTTCGGCCATCTGTTCCTGATTGGCTACTGTTCTACGGCCATGTTCCATCTATCCCCACAGACGTTATAAAAAAAACTGCCACAGGAATAGAGGGACGAAGGTGGCGTTTTTTGATTGGCCAGCTGTACGCACGCCCGAAACACTCAGCTGAGATTGGCTGAATGGGGGACTCCTGGCACCAGAGATTCCGCACTTTACTCGAATGGAGCTGAGTTCGAGCGTGGTTCCCTGAAAAAGTAGTAGTTCCCAACTGGAGTCGGAAATTTGACCGTTACACGGGGCGAAGCAGGTACAAAACCACGTCGATCCCAGTGGTTGTGCGGAGCACGTAGGTCGAACGCAGCTCAAACTTAGGTCGATAACGCAAGTGCGGAATCGACCTTAGCCTCACCTACCTCACAAGGTGTCTGTTGTGGGGAGAGGAAGGGAAAAGGAGCTTGTAAGCCGCCTTGAGTCTCCTTACAGAAGAGAACGGCGGGGTAGAAATCCAAACTCTTCTTCTTCTCTTTGGAAAGCAGTACTTTCCAACTGTGGCCCTGCCTTCTCATTAATTTGGGGAGTTAATACACTAGCTGCCATTGTCTCTCGTGCGCTTCTCCAAAGAAAGCTTACCTCAACCAAAAAAAGATTGCTGTGAACTTCCTCACTGGAGTGTTGTGGGGTTTCTGGGCTGCATGGCCGTGTTCTGGTAGCATTTTCTCCTGATATTTCGCCTGTGGTGGCCATTTTCAGAGGATCTGATGGTAGAAAAGCAAGTAGAGTATATACAGAAGAGTTTGGATTTATATCCCCCCTTTTCTCTCCTGCAGGAGACTCAAAGGGGCTGACAATCTCCTTGCCCTTCCCCCCTCACAACAAACACCCTGTGAGGTAGGTGGGGCTGAGAGAGCTCCGAGAAGCTGTGACTAGCCCAAGGTCACCCAGCTGGCTTGTGTGGGAGTGCACAGGCTAATCTGAATTCCCCAGAGAAGCCTCCACAGCTCAGGCGGCCGAGCTGGGAATCAAACCCGGTTCCTCCAGATTAGATACACGAGCTCTTAACCTCCTACGCCACTGCTGCTTTTGTGGAATGTCCAGGGTGGGAGAAAGAACCATTTGCCTTGGTTAACAAGTGTAACAGTTGCAATTAACAAGTGTGATTTGCTTGTGGTGAGTGGAATCCACCCATTTTAGCGTCTGTAAGTAACAATGAAGTTGCAGAATCAGTTAGTGAGGGCATCTGCATAGTAGTTGCCTGGCATTTTAATCCCTTTGATTGCTTCCTACCTGGTGACATCCTTTGCCCCTGTCTTGATTCTAGTGTTTTTCAGTACTGGTAGCCAAATTTTGTTCATTTTCATGGTTACTTCCTTTCTGTTGAAACTGTCCATGTGCTTGTGGATTTCAATGGCTTCTCTGTGTAGTCTGACAGAGTGGTTGCCAGAGTGGTCCAGAATTTCTGTGTTTTCAAATAACATTCTGTGTCCAGCTTGTTTTTATCACGTGTTCTGCTATTGCTGATTTTTCCGGCTAAATTAGTCTGTCCTTTGATTCGTGGCTGGGTGCTGTGTTTCGTGGCCCCTACCTAGCCTTGTCCATAGCTGCACAACTCCCCCACTGCTCTGGCAAGGGGAGCGCAAAGCCCTGTTAAAGGTGGGAAAGCGAGATACGAAACTCTGAATTTAAAGCGGGCGGGAGCGCTAAGCCACCGAGTCTGGCCTTTGATTTCATTCCCATCCCAGCTCCCAAGACGCAGCCCTTGCCCTTTGCAGCGGACATCTCTCCCTGCCATTTCAAAAGGCCTCCTTCAGGCTTTTTGAAATCTTTCTCACAAATCTCAGCTCTGAACTTGAAACAGTCCCCTGACTGATTTCATTTTTGTTTTTGCCATCGAGTCACAGCCAAATTAGGGGGACCCTGTGGGGATTTCAAGGCAAGAGACAGAGGTGGTTTTGCCATTGCCTGCCTCTGTGTAGCTCCCCTGGACATCCTTGGTGGTATCCCATTCAAAAACTAACCGGGGCCGACCAGAGGTGGGATCCAGCAGGTTCTCACCAGTTCCCGAGAGGGGGTTACTAATTATTTGTGTGTGCCGAGAGGGGGTTACTAATCGGGTCCGCTTTTCCATCGCCACGCCCTCGCCTCCCCGAGAGGCATCCTGCCTTTGAACATGAAGGTTCCATATAGCAATTGCGACTAATAATGTAACTCCCTGAACTGGGTTAATCCCTTTCAGGTACTGCAATTCATTGATTCTCAGCCTTTCGTACCTTTTATCTCACCAGTCTCTATCAAAGAACCTGTGTGTTTCACCATTGCTGTGTTCAGATTTGTGAGTTGGGGCATTTTCTATAATGTGATGATGATTTAGAAATGACCTGGTGCAAAAAAATGTTTAGGGGTCGTGGTGGGGTGGCTGCCCATTGGGGGGGGGCATCCAACTCAGGTTTTGCCCAGGGCTCAGGTTTGCCTAGGTACGCCTCTGCCCCCTTTGCTGAGGCGGGGCTGGTGAGGGAACCTGTTAATAAAATTTTTGGATCCCACCACTGGGGCCTACCCTTCTTAGCTTCCAAGATCTGATGAGATCTGACAAGCCTGGAAAATCCAGGTTCAGACTCATAAAAATGATCTTGTACCTTTCTGGGTTTCTGCTTCGAAACGATGAGATTTAAGCTGGGAAAAGCACCGAGCAGCAGAATGGTTAAGAAAGCGGCCATTCAAATTCTGTTGACACCTGGCTGCGATATCGTGGGTCTCCAGCGTGAGAGCCAGCCTGGTGTAGTGGTTAAGAGCAGGTGCACTCTAATTTGGAGAACCAGGTTTGATTCCCTGCTCTGCCACTTGAGCTGTGGAAGCTTATCTGGTGAGCTAGATTAGCTTGTGCACTCCGACACATGCCAGCTGGGTGACCTTGGGTCACAGTTCTTTGGAGCTCTCTCAGGCCCACCCACCTCACAGGGTGTTTGTTGTGAGGGGCGGAGGGAAAGCAGATTGTAAGCCCCTTTGAGTCTCCTTACAGGAGAGAAAGGGGGGGCTATAAATTCAAACTCCTCTTTGTCGTCGTCGTCCTCCTCCTCCTCTTCTCCTTCTTCTCCTCCTTCTCCTCCTTCTCCTCCTCCTCCTTCTCCTTCTCCTTCTCCTTCTCCTTCTCCTTCTCCTCCTCCTCCTCCTCCTCCTCATCTTCTTCTCCTCCTCCTCCTCCTCCTCCTCCTCCTCCTCCTCCTCTTCTTCTCCTCCTCCTCCTCTTATTCTTCTCCTCCTCCTCCTGCTCCTCCTCCTTCTCCTCCTCCTCCTCCTCTTCTCCTCTCCTCCTCCTCCTCCTCCTCCTCCTCCTCCTCCTCCTTCTTCTTCTTCTCCTTCTCCTTCTTCTCCTTCTCCTTTTCCTTCTGCTTCCCCTCAATGCCATGCACACTGGTATTTCAATACCGAGAAATGGAATTACAGAGTTGGAAAATCCAGGGAGAGCTGTTACCACCAAGGGTAAAGAGGAACTAGGAGCCAGGAACAGATAAAAGTGCACACAGATGCAGAGAGCTGGCTGCTAAGCAGAAAGTCAGAGTGTGAGCTTTCAGCACATTGGAGAGCTCCCAGAGCTTGCCTACGTTGCTCCAATAAAGACAGGCAAACTAATCTCTTAGCCGGGGTTGGGGAGAAAGTGGGCTGACTGTTCTCCTCTTGCTACAGGTTAAAGTCTTGCATCCTAACACAGTAGGAGTCTCCAGATGCGCCTCCTGTTTCCAGGCAGCGGCGTGGAAGGAATGCACTGGCCTCACGCACGTTGGCTGAACAGAAGACTCGGACTGCTTGCTGCATAGATCCAGCCTTGCGGTTTGAGTCTGACACTGATATTTCTTCCTCGGGAGGGCCTGCCGATCGCTGGCAGCCTAAGGCCAAGCAGATGATTTGATGGAGCTGGCAGCTGAGAGGCAAGCAGATGGTTTGGCTGGTGGGCGACAGAACAGACAAACAAGCAGGGGCAGGTGGTCGCGGCAGAGCCCGGCCTTCAGCAATTGCTCCTGGGAACAGGATCAGAATCGGTAGTTTTGTAGGATGAGAGAGGACTTTACTGGTTCTTCACCTGATCCCTGCTAAGCCAGTAGGTGTATTACCTGCCTCCAGTTCTTTGCATAGGTGCACTTCCTTCTTCCCTCTTCTGGAGAGCAGCAGTGGCGTAGTGGTGAAGAGCAGGTGCACTCTAATCTGGAGGAACCGGGTTTGATTCCCTGCTCTGCCGCCTGAGCTGTGGAGGCTTATCTGGGGAACTAAATTAGCCTGTGCACTCCAACACATGCCAGATGGAGATGGGTGACCTTGGGCTAGTCACAGTTCTTCTGAACTTTCAGCACCACTCACCTCACAGGGTGTTTGTTGTGAGGGGGGAAAGAGAAAGGAGATTGTAAGCCCCTTTGTGTCTCCTGTAAGGAGACTCAAGGTGGCTTACAAGCTCACCACTACAGACACCTTGTGAAGTAGGTGGGGCTGAAAGAGTCCTGAGATAACTGCGAGTAGCCCAAGATCACCCAACAGGAATGTAGGGGTGTGGAAACACATCTGGTTCACCTGATAAGCCTCAGCCACTCAGGTGGAGAAGTGGGGAATCAAACCCGGTTCTCTAGATTAGAATCCAGCTGCTCTTCACCACTATACCACACTAACCTCTCCCCCCCTCCCACCAGTAGTAAAGGGGACCTGGCAACCACAGATGTACCCTGCTTGAGGCCAAATAACTTTCAGGGGCAGGACGTGTGATGGTAGCCTCCACGGAATTCTTTCCCAATAGACACACACAGATGTTTTGACCTAACAGAAGAAAATGAAGACTTGTAATGAATAAATGGGCATGTCTAATGGGTTCCATACCAAGATTTCAGCAGCCGAGTTCTAGCCTTGGGTTTCTCACCTTAAGGGAGGGAGGGGGTCAAGCTGGATGACCTCTAAGGTCCGGAGACTTGCTTGTTCAACGCAGTTTGCAAAATGCCTCCCCAGCTTCATCCCAAGACTCTTCCCGCACTGGTGTACATGCCTAGGGACAGGGCCTATGTCCCCGGGCGCCCCCATTTGATCACGTGCGCCACCATTTCAGGGTCGTTTGTGTGTTTTTAACATGTTTAGGGTTTTTTACGTTTTGGCCTGCAGGGGGCGCATTTTTAAAGCTAGCGGCACCATGATTTCAGGGCATCATCAAGAGACTTCCCTGATGATACCACCCAAGTTTGGTGATGTTTGGTTCAGGGGAAGCAAAGTTATGGACGCCCAAATAGAATGCCCCCATCCCCATTGTTTTCAATGGGAGCTAACAGGAGATGGGGGCTGCCCATTTGAGAGACCATAACTTTGGTCCCCCTGAACCTAATTTCACCAAACTTGGGTGGCATCATAAGAATAGTTTTGTTTTAACCGGGGACCCCAGATTCTCCCTTTAAGTTGGATTTAAAAGAAGAATCTGAGCTCCCTAGTTTAAGCACCATTGAAAGTGATGGTGTTTGGGGGTGGATTCCACTGGAGGTGTTTAGTGAGAGATGATGCTGACATTTGTTTGGTAAATGTTTTGCTGGGGGTGATTTGTGAGAGATTTACATGCTTAATACCCACTTGCACTGGCTTGGAATTGTTTCTCAGGCTAACAACCTACCTCATAGGGTTGTTGTGATTAGGAAATTAGGAAAAGAGTTGGGGGGAGAGAGAGCCATGTATGTTTTGCTGGGAGTGGGAGGTGTTTTGTGAGCTGGTGCAAAAAAATCATTGTTTGGTCATGGTGGGGGAGGGTGGTCACCCATCTCACTGGGGCCGCCAAACTCAGGTTTTGTCCCCAGGCTCCAGTTTGCCTAGAAACGCCCCTGCTCTTCCCGACTGCAGACTGGTACTTGCAGCAATATCTTCCTTCCATGCTTTTAATCTAAGTCTGAATAGCAATCCTGAGCAAGAGCTCTATTGAGCTTGGAAGTCTGCACACTACTTTGTGGTTTGGGACTGGTTCAAGCAAAGCAATTGTCTTATTGACTAAATATGGACCCACCACCCCTCCAGTTTTCTACACATCGGTCACTTTCGTTCCCGAGACTGCTTCCATTTTCTCAGAGAGAGAGTTTAGCAGTCACTCGATGCGCTTAGAAATATCTACTTATCTTCCACGTCGATAGAGCGAAGGCAGGGAGAACTGGAGTAACAGTTCGGATTCTCCTCTACCTGTATGGAGTGACAGCCCAGCCTGAAGGAAGGGAGATAAATTGCCTGAGATAGGCCGCGGTCTTCTTTTATCCAGGTGTTCCAGCGAGATCAATCCCATTGACATATCGTCCGCCATTACAGAACATCAATCACATTTGAAAGCCCGGGGGGGGGGGGATATGTTCGCCCCACCACCCACCACCCACACTTCAGAAACGGCGAGATTGATTCGGCTGTACGTTTATTGAAACGTTGTGCCTGATTCCTAGGAAAATGGAGAACAAAATAAAAGCCCTACAGGATCAGACCAAAAGCTCACTGAATGGAGCATTCAGTTACCCGACAGTGTCTTGCCAAATGTTTTTAGAAACACTGAAAGACAATCTGGTGCCGGAGTAAGTGCTGGAGTAGGATGGGGATCAAATCCCCACTCAGCCACGGTAGCTCGCTGAGGGCACCTTGCGCTGGTCACAATCCTGCATCCCAACGTACCTTACAGGGTTGTTGTGAAAACATAGCGTAGGAGCAGAGAATGAGGTGTACCACCTTGAGCTCTTGGGAGGAAAGGTGGGCTAAAAATGGCCTGAACAAAAAAGTTTGCAAGCAGGGCTCGGAGGACACGGTTTCCTTGTGCGGTTTGTCCCAAGCATCCAACACTCAAAAGATATACTGCCTCCGGTCATGGAGGCTCCATTAACCTATCAAGGCAAATAGCTGCTGAGACACCTACACTTCACAAATCTATCTAATCCAGGGGGTGGCCAACCTATGATGCTCCAGATGTTCATGGACTACAATTGGCCCTGCTGACAGAGGCTGATGGGAATTGTAGTCCGTGAACATCTGGAGCACCATAGGTTGGCCACCCCCAATCTAATCCTTCCTTAAATTGAAGAGCTAGCTACCATTGCCATGTCTTGTGACGGGGAGTTCCTAAAGTAAATTGTCGCATTGTACGAAGAGGTACTTTCTTTCGCCTGCGGCATTCTGAATCTGCTACCGATCACATTCATTGATTGATTCCAAAGTTCTAAGATAATTGTTGAAGGAAAGGAATTTATCTCTCTCTCTCTCTCTCTAACCACCTCACTGATATCTAGGCTTTAATATCTAATTTTAATATTTAATGCTCTAATATTAAATATTAAATATTAAAACTTTAGAACATAAGAACAAGCCAGCTGGATCAGACCAGAGTCCATCTAGTCCAGTACTCTGCTACTCGCAGTGGCCCACCAGGTGCCTTTGGGAGCTCACATGCAGGATGTGAAAGCAAAGGCCTTCTGCTGCTGCTGCTCTTGAGCACCTGGTCTGCTAAGGCATTTGCAATCTGAGATCAAGGAGGATCAAGTTTGGTAGCCATACATCGACTTCTCCTCCATAAATCTGTCCAAGCCCTTTTTAAAGCTATCCAGGTTAGTGGCCATCACCACCTCCTGTGGCAGCATATTCCAAACACCAATCACCGTTGCATGAAGAAGTGTTTCCTTTTATTAGTCCTAATTCTCCCCCCCAGCATTTTCAATGAATGCCCCCTGGTTCCAGTATTGTGAGAAAGAGAGAAAAATTTCTCTCTGTCAACATTTTCTACCCCATGCATAATTTTATAGACCTCAATCACATCCCCCCTCAGACGTCTCCTCTCCAAACTAAAGAGTCCCAAACGCTGCAGCCTCTCCTCATAGGGAAGGTGCTCCAGTCCCTCAATCATCCTCGTTGCCCTTCTCTGCACTTTTTCTATCTCTTCGATATCCTTTTTGAGATGTGGCGATCAGAACTGAACACAGTACTCCAAGTGCGGTCGCACCACGGCTTTATATAAGGGTGTGACAATCCTTGCAGTTTTATTATCAACTCCTTTCCTAATTATCCCCAGCATAGAGTTTGCCTTTTCCACAGCTGGCATGTTAAAGTTAATGTTAAAGTTAAAGTTAATGTTAAAGTTAAACTTTAGTGTTAAAGTTCCTTCCCCCCCCACCTTAACCCCATCTTCCCAAGGCACCTCCATTTCTCCGTTTCCCCACTTGAAGCTGGTAACCCTGTCCAGAGCTGTATCTGCAGAAAATGGCAGCCAGGGAAAGCCATACCTGCTCACCAGACCCTTCCCAAACTGCACATGGAATCTGGAGTCTGGTGCGCCGTTCAATGTCGGACTCAGCTTGGCCAAGTCCAAGCTTTGAGCCTGCAGTTTAAAGCACAACCGAGCCAGGCTGAGGTCAGGATGAAACTAAGTAGCTGTTCTGCCCAACTCCAGGTTTATACTGCTGGTTTTGCCTCCCAAGCTCCGCTTCCAGTGAACTTTGGGGCAAGGCAAGCCCAGTTGAACCTGAGCTTGTTCCGACCAGGTTCAGTATTCAACTGTATGCCCTGCCTGCGAACTCCAAATGGGCGGGGAGTAATTCAAGGGTGGCAGCTCGCAGGCCGCAAGGCCCAGGCCGACACCCCCTTCAAGGGGTGGTGCCCAGGGCACGTGCCCTACCGTTCCCCGCCTTAGATACGCTCTGACCCTGTCCTCTACAGTTATTAGCCTGGTCCCGCAAACACATCCCTGGCATTGTACTGTAAACCTGCCTTCCGCCGGCGGCTCATACAGAGCTGTTTGCTCCACTCCACTAAATCCGCCAGTTCCTTTAATTGTGTGTTTCACGCAGAGCGCTGAGGGCCTCAGATGGAGGGATAAGGCGCCAATGGCTGGATTACAATGCGTTTAATCTTTAAAGTCAACACCAGCTCCTGTGAAGCCTTTCCTTTGATTGTAAAGTGAGCTCCCACGAAGGTCTCGGTACAGACGTGCGCACAGTCTGAGACACGCTCAATATGGCTCGCCAGTTCCTTGAAAAAACAGTTCAAATAAAAATGAAAGTAGAGCATTTGGAACTGCTGCTAATTGGTTTGGGGTAGGATTGCCAACCACCAGATCGGGGAGCCGGGAGATTTCCGGGAATCGCAACTGATCTCCAGAGGTGGGATCCAGCAGGCTCTCACCAGTTCCCGAGAGTGGGTCACTAATTATCTGTGTGTGCCGAGAGGGGGTTACTAATTGGGTCTGCTTTTCCGTTAGAAATCCCATTAGGTCCAAAAATCATAAAGTCCTGTTGCTTCCTATGTGGCTGGTTAGCGAAGGTAGAAAACGGGATCATTCTCCCTGTTGTTGGGCTGTTTTAAAAACACGTTTTAGAAATATGGTAATGTTCCTTGTTTAAGGAAAGTATCCTTCTTTTGATTTCTAGAAGCAAAATTAAGTATTTGAAAGGATTAAGTATTTGACAGGCAGTCAATTAGAGGAGAAGTCGTTTCTGTTGGCAGTAGGCGATAGGACTTGCTATAATGAGTTTAAATTATGGACAGAAAGATACCAGCTGGAAATTAGGAACTTTGTTTTTTACAGTAAGAGTTTTTTACAGTAACAGAGAAATTATTAATGCCCCGCCCCCGGAATGCCCGGTTACGCCCCCGTCGTGCCCCGCCCAGCCCCATTGGCGCTACGCCACTGTTTGAATCCCACCACCATGGGAACCTGTTACTAAAATTTTTGGATCCCACCACTGCTGATCTCTGTACTACAGGGATCATTTCTGCTGGAGAAAATGGCTCCTTTGTTAGACTCTAAGGCACTATATAACACCATTCCTGCTGGGCATAGGGAATCGCTGTCCCTAGCTCCCTTTACCCACCCCTCCAGCATTCCTGTGATGGAGAATTAAATAAAGCTATCAGCAACAGAGTGATGTCACTTCTGGGGAAAACCCAGGAGTGTTATCATAATTGACTTACCATAGAGTTTCTGGCAGGAGGTTGGACTTGATGGCCCTTGGGGTCTCTTCCAACTCTATGATTCTATGACTCGTATTGTTCAGCCCTTCAGAGCAAATGCCAGCCACTATGTGGAACAGAACCCTGGGCAACATGGACCACTGGTCTGACCCAGCAGGGCTCTTCTTAAGAGAGCCAGCATGGTATAGTGGTTAGAGCATCAGACTAAGACCTGGAAGAACCGGATTCAGGTCCCCACTGGGCCATGGAAGCCTGCTGTGTGTGTGTCCTTGGGTCAGTCACATATTCTCCACCTATCCTACCTCACAGGGTTGCTGTGAGAATAAAACAGAGGAGGGGGAAATTCTCAAAGCCCCTTAGAATCTCTACTCAGGAGAAAGGACAGGCATAAATGAAGTAAATAAATAAATTGAACAGGTGATGCTTTTCCAGCCAGTGAAAAGTGATTATTATTTTTTAACTGCAGGCTTTTTCTTGAAAGAAAGAAAGAAAGAAAGAAAGAAAGAAAGAAAGAAAGAAAGAAAGAAAGAAAGAAAGAAAGAAAGAAAGAAAGAAAGAAAGAAAGAAAGACAGACTTGCAAATCTTTCTTCCCCCTGAGAGCTAGCATGGTGTAGTGGTTAAGAGCAGGTGCATTCTTTATATATATATATATTTAGAAGAAGTAGAAGAAGAGGAGGAGGAGGAGTTTGGATTTATATCCCCCCTTTCTCTCCTTCAGGAGACTCAAAGGGGCTTACAATCTCCTTGCCCTTCCCCCCTCACAACAAACACCCTGTGAGGTAGGTGGGGCTGAGAGAGCTCCGAGAAGCTGTGACTCGCCCAAGGTCACCCAGCTGGCGTGTGTGGGAGTGCACAGGCTAATCTGAATTCCCCAGAGAAGCCTCCACAGCTCAGGCGGCAGAGCTGGGAATCAAACCCGGTTCCTCCAGATTAGACACACGAGCTCTTAACCTCCTACGCCATTGCTGCTCACAGGTGTATTCTAATCTGGAGAACTAGGTTTGATTACCCACTCTGCCACTTGAGCTGTTGAGGTTTATCTGGTGAACCAAATTAGTTTGTGCACTTCAACACACGCCAGCTGGGTGACCTTGGGCTAGTCACAGTTCTTCAGAGCTCTCTCAGCCCCACCTGCCTCACAGGGTGTTTGTTGTGAGGGGGGAAGGGAAAGGAGGTGGTAAGCCCCTTTGAGTCTCCTTACAGGAGAGAAAGAGGGGATATAAATGCAAACTCTTCTTCTTCTTCTTCTTCTTCTTCTTCTTCTTCTTCTTCTTCTTCTTCTTCTTCTTCTTCTTCTTCTTCTTCTTCTTCTTCCTCCTCCTCCTCCTCCTCCTCCTCCTCCTCCTCCTCCTGAAACTAACACTGGCGCTGGCTGCAAAGAGAAGGAAAACAGATTCCAAAGAATATTTTGCTCCCGGTTCTTTCCGAGTCTCAAAGGAGACAAATTTACCCGCTCCATTTTTACCTGCTGGGAAAAGCCTACTAGCCTTGGAAGCAAATGGGTCTGCCAAAGATCCCCCTTTAAGAAATTTTCACTCCCAAGGCCAGATATATATTTTTTTCAAATGGTCGCAGTGCTGCGGCAATTTGCTACCGCATCCGTTTGATAAAGCAGAGGATGTTATTAACCGGAGCCTGAAGGACTTTTCTGTCAGCGGCCCGTGCGATCCGTGTACTTCTTTCCCCCCCAGATGGGCAAAATGAAACGCTGCAGTTCACCCTACCAAAAAACGGGGGGAAGGTAGAATTGGATTCCTGACATTTGGTCTTTTATTGACAGCGTTTAAAAGCTTATTCAGAGAGCCCCAGAGAGCCAGGTGGAGCCGGTTGGATGATAAAGACGAAACAATCCCATGTGAATCTGGAATGTGAATGTGGTCAAGATGGCTGCCATGGCGTAAGGTTGCCAAACTCAAGGCGAGACCGTATTCCTCCCAGAATCACAGCTGCTCTCCAGACTGTGAAGATTTGCCCCCTGGAGGGTGGACTCTGTGGCATTATGCTCTCTGCTCCCCAAACCCCCTCCTTTGGAGCAGCAGTGACGTAGTGGTTAAGAGCAGGTGCACTCTGATCTGGAGGAACCAGGTTTGATTCCCCGCTCTGCAGCCTGAGCAGAGGAGGCCTATCTGGGGAATTCACATTAGCCTGTTCACTCCCACACACGCCAGCTGGGTGACCTTGGGCTAGTCACAGTTCTTTGGAGCTCTCTCAGCCCCACCCACCTCACAGGGTGTTTGTTGTGAGGGGGGAAGGGAATGGAGTTTGTAAGCCCCTTTGAGTCTCCTTACAGGAGAGAAAGAGGGGATATAAATCCAACTCTTCCTCTTCCTGTTCTTTAAGGCTTCACCCCTAAATCTGCAGGAGTTTCACAGCCCAGAGTTGGCAATTCCAGCCAGGTGTCCTGGAAACTGCCAGTGAGGCAGTGGTGGGATCAAAAAATTTTAGTAACAGGTTCCCACGGTGTTGGGATTCAAACTGTGGCGTAGTGCCAATGGGGCTGGGCGGGGCACGACGGGGGTGTGGCCGGGCATTCCAGGGGCGGGGCATTCCTGGGTGGGGCTGTGGCTAAGGGGCCGCCAGCCGCTCCACTGGGTCCTTGGTGAGGAAGCGAATCTGCACGCAGGCGCAGGCGCAGGCGCAGGCCGAAAGTGCACCTCCTGCTAGATTGCTTCCAAGTTGCCCTGGCCAGCTCTACCAAGCTGGAGAGGGGAGGAGCGCATTAATCTCAAGGCAAAAAAAAAAATCACGTGGCAAAATCACCCATTAGTAACCCCCTCTCGGCACACACAAATAATTAGTAACCTACTCTCGGGAACCTGTGAGAACCTGCTGGATCCCACCTCTGGATGGATGTATGGATGGATGTATGGATGGATGTATGGATGGATGGATGGATGGATGGATGGATGGATGGATGGATGGATGGATGGATGGATGGATGGATGGATGGATGTTGGATGGATGTTGGATGGATGGATGGATGGATGGATGGATGGATACATACATACATACATACATACAAATAAAAAAAAGAGGGGCTGTGACTCAGAGGTAAAGTATCTGTCTGGCATATGGAAGGTTCCAGGTTCAATCCTCAGTATCTCCAATTAAAAGGATTAGCTGGCAGGTGATACAAAAGACGTCTCTTTGCGAAAATCTTGGACAGCAGCAGCCAGTCTGAGTAGGAAAGACCGGTTTTGATAGTCCAAGGCTCTTCTGATCCGGTATAAGGCAGCGATTTGTTAAGGGGCAGCAAAACCTGATTATGCTTTTGCCACAGGGGGAGAAAGGTCGTGCCGGGAAACAGCTTCGCGGCATTTCTCGGGAAACGAAAGAGGAGCCATCTGAGGCAGGTGCCACTTTCTCAACCGCGTCCCCCTCCAGAAGATGGCCGCAGAGTCGATTTCAAAGGAAAGAGCTGCTGTTTCATCACGGCATCCGTCTTTGAGGCCTTTCACTGCCTCAAGGCGAAAAAAACCCGCAAATTAGAAATCTTCGCACCTCGGAACGACCTGAAGAGCCGTCAGAAAGAAGCAAATTGCTTTAAGACTTAATTAGGCCGAGTGCTCAAAAAACGCTTTGTGCCTGAAAATGTTTCCCTGTGAAAGTTCATCCTTCAAAAGAGAGGGAGGGAGAGTAATCCCATAGGACTGTTACTAAGAGAGCTCCCGAAAGGATAGATTTCCCCTTCCCCAATATGTACACAGACATCCACACGAATAGAGAGATCCTCTACGGACGACTTGCATTTCAGACGACATGGACACGGGTGTTCTTCAGATAGGTTGGACTATTTACCATTCCTGCCTGGCAGGGGATGATGGAACCGTGTGGTCCATACCATCTAGAGGGCCGGGTTTGACACCCATGCTCTTTGTGTTTCTCCGAAAACAAACAGGGTCTCATCGATTTTTTGCTCCCAAAAAGATGTATTAGGGCATTGGTGGCCGAACCTTTTGAGACCGAAAGTGCCCAAACTGCAAACCCAAAACCGCAACATAGAGATTTTAACCGCAGTGCCAACACGGGCAATTTAACCCTGAATACTTGAGGTTTTAGTTTTACGAGAAAAAAAATCAGTTGTGGCTCCAAGGCGCAGTGTGTTTACTTTCGGGAGTAAGCTTGGTGGTGGTAGTTGGTGACTCACTTTGAAGCAACCGTGCAACATTTCCAATGGGTGTGAATCACAACCCAGCCCTAGGAGGGGCTTACTCAGAAGGCAAAACCCCATTGCCAGCAACTGAGCTTACTCCCGGAGTAAAGGATTGCACTTTAGTTCTTTGCATGCAAATCAGTGGGGTTTAACAGTGCTTATCAAGGTTACCTACACTGCTTCCCCAAAACTAGGGGCCTTTCCCCACGCACTTACGGGTTTCTTGTGGCGCTGAGCTGCATTTCCGCCCTTGAGGTCATATTGTGAGGGCGGTCAGAAGGTGCCGTTTCTTCAGCTCCAGAAATGACACGAGCTGAGGGGATGTGAGGAGAGCGCAGGAATCCCGAGGGGTGGCTGTGTTGTCGCCACGGACTCATGGGGGGAGCCATTGGAGCACGTGCAATTTGGGGAGAGTAAGCGCAGCAAACGGTAAGTGGGGAAAAGGGACCGCTCGTCTTAGGTTTAATGCTAATAATCCAAGCCCCAGTGGCCCAGGCCAGCCCTAGATGTGTGTGTGTGTGTGTGTGGGGGGGGGTGTTTGCACATGCCTTGCACAGGGAGCCTCTAGAGTGCTACCGTCTGGCACCCGGTGCCAGTGGTTCGCGCCACCACTGTGTTAGGGCTTATTCTTCAGGGATCTTATTTTTTCCCATGATTTTAGCCCCACCCTTCTCGCCCATACGAGGCCTCATCAGCTGTAGCGAGGAAAACTATTTTTTGGAGTTGGGCTTATATTTCAAGCATCCTCCCAAAATCCCAAAAAATGCTAGGGCTTATTTTCGGGGTAGGTCTTATTTTCGGGGAAACAGGGTAGTTCTTCGTTCTGACCACCTCTGGCCAGTTGACTATCTGTCTATGCAAAGATCCCTGAAAAATTATGATCTCTGGAGGAAAGGAAATAAAAAATTGTACATCAGATTTCGGTGGCCGTGAGGAACAGATGGCCAAAAATAATCTTTGGGGAAATGACCTTGTTCCAGCTGCTTTATTGACAAGTAATGTTTGGAAGCTGTAATTTAACGCGAAGAAAGGCAGGGATTAGATTTAAGCTTCCTGCATCCAGTTATATGTTTATTAAAACAATTTTCCTACAGCCCACAGCGGGGTTTCTTTGCAATGCCGTCCAGGAACATGAGGTGTTCTCCACGTTCCTGAGCAATTTCTGGGAACGGAATTAAGGAGGAAGGGGAGAGGGTGTTTTGTGACTGGATTTGGAAAAGAAGAAGAGTTTGGATTTATACCCCACCTTTCTCTCCTGAGAGCCAGCGTGGTGAGGTGGTTAACAGCAGGTGCACTCTAACCTGGAGAACCGGGTTTGATTCCCCGCTCTGCCACTTGAGCTGGGGAGGCTTATCTGGTGAACCAGATTAGCTTGTGCAGTCCAACACATGCCAGCTGGGTGACCTTGGGCTGGTCACAGTTCTTCGGAGCTCTCTCAGCCCCACCCACCTCACAGGGTGCTTGTTGTGAGGGGGGGGAAGGGAAAGGGAATTTATGAAGCCCCTTTATGAGTCTCCTGCAGGGAGAAGGGGATATAAATCTAAACTCCTCCTCCTCCTCCTTCTTCTTCTTCCTCCTCCTCCTTCTTCCTCCTCCTCCTCCTCCTCCTCCTCCTCCTTCCTTCCTCCTTCCTCCCCCTCCTCCTTCCTCCTCCCTCCTTCTTTCTATAAGGGAGACCTCAAGGTGGCCTACAAAGCTCTTTCCCCTTTCCCTCTCCTACAACAGTCTTCCTTAGGCGGGTGGGGCTCTTTGAAGTGAGGTGCAGTGAGAGAACTGTGACATGCCCAAGGTCACCCAGCAGGAATGTAGGAGTGCGGAAACACATGTGGTTCACCAGATAAGCCTCTCTACCACTCAGGCGGAGGAGTAGGGGAATCTTGTGCTGTCTCCAGATTTTAGTATCCACCTGCCTGGCCATTACACCGCTACCATTCACTGCGCTTTTGTGCAAAATAAGTGCGATGCCAAATCCTGATTTGGAAGGGGTTGGGGGATTCGTGGCAATTCGGGGGTTTGGGGACAGGAGGGAGCTCAGTGGGGTTAAATGCCATAGAGTCCATCCCACAAAACAGCCATTTTCTCCAGGGGAAAGGATGTCTGCAGGGTGGAGACCAGTTGTAATTCTGAAAGATCTCCAGGCCCCACTTGGAAATGTGTGACTCTGATGATAGGACCCTAAATCGAACCAGGGGCTGCCAAGCTCCAACCAAACCCCCCATTTTCTCCTGAGGAACTGATTTTGATCCTCTAGAGATCAAGTATAATAGCCGGAGGGCTCCAGGTGGCGGATCTCCCACTACTCCCACTAGAGAGCAGCAGTGGCGTAGGAGGTTAAGAGCTCATGTATCTAATCTGGAGGAACCAGGTTTGATTCCCAGCTCTACCCTTGAGCTGAGGCGCAATGGCTTAACAGAGGAATCCAGATTAGCCTGTGCACTCCCACACCGCCAGCTGGGTGACCTTGGGCTAGTCACAGCTTCTCGGGAGCTCTCTCAGCCCCACCCACCTGGCAAGGGTGTTTTGTTGTGAGGAAGGGGCAAAGGGATTGTCAGCCCCTTTGAGTCTCATACAGGAGAGAAAGGGGGGATATAAATCCAAACTCTTCTTCTTCTACTCCAGCTGGTATTACCAACTGAACATACATGTTGAGCTCTTGCTCCCAGGCCTGAAGACAATGGCATAGTGCCCATGGGGTGGGCGCTATGCCCCGGGTGGAGCAGCAGCGGAGGCGTGGCCAGGCCGTCAAGGCGGTGTGAAGGGGGATTGCAGGGCGGAGGCAGGGGATGCTCTTGGCAGCACAGGGTAGATCCCCCACTACTACAATTGATTTCCAGATGATCAAAATCAGATCCCTTGGAGAAATATGATGCTTGTGTAACCCATGCCATTTTAGTGCTCATATTTTGGGTGGATCTTCAGAGGAGTGAAGGGAAACCGCTGCACATGCCCTGTCGTCTACAGCATCCTGCGGCCGCCTCTGCAACTTCCCCTCGGCCGGACTGTACGCTACGTTGCTGCTCCGCCTCTGGAACTCAGCGCCCACCCCTGCCCCGTGGGCACTACGCCATTGTCTTCAGGCCTGGGAGCAAGAGCTCAACATACATGTGCAGTTGGTAAGCTTGCTTACATATTACCAGCTGTAAGAGCCCCACGCTCCTCAGTTGATCCGGCCTGCAACAGGAGAAGAAGGCCCACAGCTTAATTAAGAAGAGGAGGAGGAGGAGGAGGTAGATTTATATCCCCCCCATCCGCTCCTGTAAAAAGACTCCAAAGGGCTTGCAAACTCCTTTCTCTTCCCCGTTCACAACAAACACGGCCCACCCTTGTGAGGAAGCAGTAGAGGGCTCCCAAAGAAATCAGTATATTCTTGCCCAAGGTCACCTAGCTGGTAACAAACTAATCGGATTCGCTAGATAAGCCTCCACCGCTGAAGTGGCAGAGTGGGGAATCAAACCCAGTTCCTCCAGGTTAGAGTGCACCTGCTCTTAACCACTACACCACGCTGGGAATTGCTTATATTGCTTACAGCTTTTTTTTTAACAGGCCTAAGTTGAAGAAAGACCTTCAGCAACTACACCCTGTGCAGAAGAACAGAAGGGATAAAGGAGCTTTGTGTTATTAATTGTTTGGACTTTCTCGCTTTCCTTTATTTACTGGGCACTGTTAGTAGCTGTAACTGTTTAGAGTGCTTTTCTTGAAAGGCACTGAAGATTTATATAATTCAGTTGTGCTATATATAGACATCCGCTATGATTTGTTTCTAATTGATATAAAATTGTGGTGTTTACATTAAAGATTTGCTAATCTGTTCAAGCAATTTCATATTTGTTTGACAAGCGACGGGATGCTGCCATTTCATTAAATGTTCAGTTTTCCTCGGTCTCCAGTGGAGACTGATGTAGCCAAGGATGAGTAGGTTACACTTGGGAGCAGTGGTGGGATCCAAAAATTTTAGTAACAGGTTCTCATGGTGGTGGGATTCAAACTGGCATATAAGCCAATGGGGCTGAAGTGAGGCATGAATGAGGGGGCATGGCCGGACATTCCTGAGGCGGGGCGTAACTGGTGGTGGGCGGGCTTTGGTAGCAGGACGCAGCCACTGCGCCGGTCCTTGGGCGGGAAACGAATGCACGCAGGTGCAGGCTGCCACGCACACTGTTGCACCTCCTGCTAGACTGCTTCAAGTTCTGCGCACTACTGCTGAGGAGCGAAGGAGGGGTGTAACTAAGGCAAAAATCACGTGGCAAAATCACCAATTAGTAACCCCCTCTCGGCACACACAAATAATTAGTAACCCACTCTCGGGAACCTGTGAGAACCTGCTGGATCCCACCTCTGCTAGGGAGGGTGGACTCTATGACATTGTACCTGCTGGGGCCCCTCCCTCTCCAGGCTCAGAAAGAGGGTAATACATACAATAAACTTTGGATTAATCACCGTGAGCTATCGGGGTTTCCTGATAGTTATTAACAATGGGAGCAAGTAAAAGGTCACGCGAGCCGGAAAATGTAAACTTACTCCTTTCTTACAACCAGTTAAAGACAGATGAGCTTTTCACTTCAAATAGCTCTACAGCAGAGGTGTCAAACTCTGGTGCTTCAGATGTTCATGGACTACAATTCCCATCAGCCTCTGCTGGCATGGCCAGCAGGCACTGATGGGAATTGTAGTCCAAGAATAACAGGGATTCAGCGTTGTTGTTGATGGCGGGGCAGCATAACACCTGGCCTTTGACTGCATTCCATAACCGAGGCGATGGGCCAGCATCTGCGGCCCGGAGACCCCTTCTCTCAGAGAGAGATGAGAGCTCGTTCCATGGGAATCGGGAGGGGGGATGGGATGAACAGAGTTATAACCTGTGCTGCTGGCGGGGAGACTTTATTCCTGCGTCGCTGAAGTGCAATGAGCTTCTGGGATGTCTGAATAAGCGGTCTTTTTTACGCAAAAGCCCTTTGGCCTCTATTTCTGCTTCTATGGGAATTCCTTGCATTGTGGCAGGAATCCTAGTTCATCTATCTTCTTCCTAAGACGTAAGTGGACCTCTGGTGTCACCGGCATGGAGAGGTGCTTGAATATTCCTGTGGTCAGGTGTGCGGTAGCCCCCAAAGAGGGCTCCGAAGCTTTCCCTTCTGGATTTGGAGGAACGGCGGAAGCGAACGGGTCTGGCTTGGTAACTTCTTTTCCGTCCCTACGTGATCGGTTACCGAAGTCTTCCCTTCCTCCGTTGGGGCGAGGCCGAGGAAGGCGATCATATTAGTTACTGTATGAGTCGTTTGGAAGCTGTCTATAGATCAGCGCCACCAATGGTCCGGATATCATGCCCGTTTCCGGTGTGGATTACAAACCTCAGATGCAACCTGTCACCCGGAGAGATGGGTAACTGGACCACCTTTCATGCGCGGCAACACAGGAGGTCATTGAGCGCATTCCTGGATTGGTATTTTGGTGATGCTCCAAGTGAGATGCACCCTGGCATAGCACTGGGGCCAGTTCCAGACCACCGTTGAAACCGGGACTATATGGGGGATTGGGAGGGGTATCGATACTCAACTTCGATGGGACCCCCCAGATCCCGGATCAGCAGCAGCTGCACCTGAGGTGCCCGATGGAGCCACCCAGTGAGCCGCGATGTCCTAAGCATTCTGATGAAGAGGAATCGAAGGCCACCTGCATTCCCATCTGGATCTATTCCCCCCTCCATCAAAGAGAGCTGGGATGGAGGGAAGTGCTGGGCGACTAAGCGAGATACCCAAGCAGCAGCATGGACCCGTGACGCCAGCGCCAAGCTATGGGAAGAGAGAACGAGCAGCCGCAGCAAAGAGCGTGAAAACCTGCAAAGAGACCCGAAGGGAACAGCTTGGCGCAAAGTAAATCCAACTCGAGGTGGACCGTGCCAAAGACGCAGCATAGCGGCAATATGTGCAGAACCATATCAGTCCATGATACAAAGTCCTGGAACACTCTTAAACTGGACTTACAGCGTCCAATCGCCTTGGCTGCTTCAGGCTCCCGATGCGCAAAGTGAATCTAACACTGCAGCGGTTCAGCGTGGCCGAACTGGCCAAACTGGAGCGAGAGAAGCAGCTTTGCATGCGCACCTAGGATACCTTATGACTCGGCTTAAGGAGAGATTTAGCGGAGGGAACTGAAGAAGTTCCCAGCGCAGAACAAGATGCCCCAAGTTGGAGTCTCACGCTGTCACTGGTACAATATTAGCGCCAGAAGCGGCCAGCTGCTGGGTCCTGCTACTGGCTTTCTGCCACTCTTCAAGGACCGGCCTCCACCAGAACTGGCGGCGCGAGCGTTGGTACCAGGCCCCACCTCACGCGATTCCGGCCCTGCACGCCTGCCAGCTTGCCTCAATCCTCGCTAACCTTACGCCGCTGAAGCCCGGTTTTAAGGGCGTCGGAGAGAGGATATTACAGACCTCAATACCTGCCCGTTTCCGGATGGGACAGCTTCCAAACTTCCTACTTCATCCCACAACTTCGATGCCCACATGGGAGGACTATGATGATCTGTACGGTCTGAAACCTTGAAAAAATACGTGGGACATGTGGGTTCCGCGTCTTGGAATAGGCGACGGCGAACTGGTTTGTGACTCTTTTGAATCTGCAAGATGAGGGATACTTTCCGCACGCGATTGCCCGTACGTTCCTCAAAGCTCCTTCCTAAGGGCTTCCAGCTTCCAAAGATCCAGGTGCCGGAAAATGAAGCCATCCGCACTCATCAAATCTATTCAGCAAGGCAAACTGCTCGCTTTGCACCGTATGAATTTCCGTTAAACGCGGTTGGAACTCTCCTCTCTCCTGAGTGCGGCCTGGAGCGCATGAAATGTGAATACTTCTCCGGATGCTGTCGCACGGCAAACTGGCGCGTAAATGGTGTTTCTTATTAGGATCCCCGCGCACTATTGCTGATTGGATCGACTTGCAGGATCCCAGGTAGGCGCCCTCTTCGTTTGGATTACGCTGCGTCGAGGCCGCCCATTAAAACGCCTTCGACTCACCGCTGCGACTCCAAAGCCAAGCCCAGCAGCTCTACCGAGACCACCTCCGAGCGCCAGTCATGCGTCACAGGATTATTAATGCTTTACCATGCGGAGAGACGGGTCATCTAGCCGCCAACTGCCCAAAAAAAACAGAAGCACCAACGCTCGGCGCGCTACAAGACCTTGCATCTGCCAAAACCACCGCGCAAATCGGGCAGCTTCCCAGCGAATCGGCTTCTGGTCTAAGGCAATTCTGGTTACGCACCCAGAGGGAGGGGGAAGCAGCCGCTTGCCTCTCTTCAACCCCCATGGATATGGGTTCGACTCCAGACGGTGAGTGAAGGCAAGCTCCCAAATACAATCTCAAGCGTTCTGGCCAAACCCGCTTAAGCATACTGCATTATTATAGCCTCAGTGCCCTTTGTAAGATTCTGCAGATTGCTCCCCATTGTTTAATGCATTTCCAGGTGGCGGAGGAGCTTGTCTAGTCTGAGTCCCCTACAGCTAAGCTTCCATACCGTTCACCACCCAAATGGATGACCTTGCTTGATCCTCCTGAAGTCGAAGGACCGGCCAGTTCAAAAGCGCCAACGGTCCTCTCGCTCAAGTGCCGTGACCATTGGGAGAAAAATTGAATTTTATCTCTGGGCGCCGGTGTCAAACACTCCATAGTTCTGGGCATGCCATGGTTGTTGTTGCATGAACCAAAATTCATTTGGAAGGAAAGGATCTTAGAATTCACTGACCCTCTCCTAAGCGGAGAACACATGAATTGGAAAACTCACCTTCTCCCTGACATACCTTGGCTTCAATATCATGATGCACGCTCTAATTGCTCCCACGATTCTACCGGCATTCCACCCGGCTTACCAAGATTTAGCCAGTAGAGTATTTCAGGAGCAAGAATGCGATCAATTACCACCCCATAGAGACACACTGCTGACTGCAAAATAAATTATTACAGCCAGGGGTGCAACTGCCCAAAGGTAGAATCTACCGCGATGAGTCCCAATGAGGAGAAGGAGCCGTGCCTTCTTAGACAAGAACCTAAATTTCCTCAAGGATTCATACGTGGACTACCAAACACATGCTGCTCCTGTATTGTTTTGTAAAAAAAAAAAAAAGGATGGGTCTTTAGGTTTCTGCCGCGGATTACCGAAAGGGACTCAATGCGGTTTTCCCTGTCCAATAAATACCCTTTGCCATTGAATCATGACTCTTTTAGATGCATTGGGCAGGGGACGCATTTTTACTAAGTTGGACTTAAAGAGAAGCTTACTACAGGGTCAAGAGTGCGGAAGGCTATGAACATTTGACTGCATTTAACCGCGATGAAATTTGGACAGTATGAATGCCAATAATGCCATTAGGGTTAAGGTAGAGGCCCCAGGAGCTTTATGGCGGCCCTTATCAACGGTTCTCCATGATTTATTAGCCTAAAGGGGTAGTGGTGTACTTATAGATGACGTTTTTAATTTATTCCCAAACCATGGATAGAGCAGAGCATTGGTTGGAAGTATTGAAAGCAGCTTTGCTCAACAACTCCTCTTTGCCAAACTTTCTAAATGTTGTTTCCACCAAACCTCTATCGACTATTTGGGTTACCGGATCTCTTCCGAGGGCTTTAAAATGGATCCTGCTGAAGATTGACATGATCCTCCAAATGGCCTGCCCCTACTCAATCGGAAGTGGAACTCAACTCTTCCTAGGGTTTTGCATAATTTCTATCGTGACTTTATGCCACCCCACCATTAAGCTGAACGGCTCTCTCCCGCTCACTACAGACCCCTATACGCACTAAGTGGGTAAAGATCCACAGGCGCTGCCAAGCCGGGGCCCTTACTGGTCTAAAGGTAATGCCAGACAGCCTTTTCAGCTTTTAAATCAGCTTTACTACCCGAACCTATCCTGGAAACAATTCTCCTGGCCCAGACTTTCTTCCGTTTGTGGTTCCATTGGATGCCTCGGATGGCAGCTTGGAGCAACCCTGTTGCAGAGGAAATAAAGATGATAGGCTGGTTCATTGATGCTTATTTATCAAAGAAATTACTCCGGTGCTGGAAGGCTCAGCAACTGGACTGTAGAGATGGAGCGACTGCGACCTCAAAGTAGCACTTTCCAATTTGGCTTACCACTGGCTGGAGGGGCTAAACACCCCTTTCAAGTTTAGTCCGGATCACAAGAGCTTAGCGCCCTCCACCCATACCTCAAGATGTCCGCAGTGGAAGTAAACCCGTTGGAGCAATGATTTCTTTCTGTTTCTGCTTCACTCGCCATTTTTTTCCCGGAAAAGAGCAAACTGGCTGATGCGCCTCTCGGCGCTACCGAGGAGGGGTGGAGCTGCCGCTACCGGAGATATTCGGCGCACTGTTCTCTCCCCTCCCAGTGGGGCTGGCTGTCACTCCGGATCTCAGACGTCCACTCCTCCCTTTCTCTACCCATTCTCCAGCCTGGTCATCTCCTTTCTCACGGAACTTCGAGGAAGTGAGCTGCGCGAGCCATAGCGGAGGAAGGTGGACTCCCACCATTAGCCTCTGGAGAATGAATTGTTTAGCGGCAGAAGTTGTTGATTGCCGTCACTGCCTCCCCTCCGGTAAAGCAGGTTCTCGAGGCCTGTCATGATGCCCGCTCGGCTGGACATTTTGGCTTCCTCAAAACTCTGCATTTGGTCCGCCCGTCAATTTTAGGGTGGTATTGTGATGCCTGGAACTTATCCGAGACATGTATTAAAGGTTGCTCTGTTTCCAGTGAAGCCAAGACCCGTTCGGGAAAACCCCATGGTCTGTTGGAAAGCCTCTCCGGTGGCCTCCCACGCCCCTGGGAAGTCATCTCCATGGATTTTATTACAGTTTGGCAAGAAAGTCAAGGCAACACGGGTTCTTGTGGGTGGTGGTGGGACTTTATTTTCTAAACAAGCCCATTTCATCCCATGTGCTTCCATCCCCTCGGCTCCTAAGTTAGCGGCGTCTGTTCATTCAGCATATTTATCGTCTGCCTCCTGGCCCCGTTAGATTGGTCTCCGACCCTTCGGGCCCCAATTCATTTCAAAGTTCTGGAAAGCTTTTCTGGGTTTGTTGGGGGCGGCCCGGTGATACCCGCCTACCGTTCAAAGTGACGGTGAGTCAGAAGAGCGAACAGAACCCTGGGCAATATTTCGTTGTTACGCAACTACCACCAAGACAATTGAGTGCGAGTTAGTCCGTTTGCAGAATCGCCTATAATAATGCGGTTCATAGCGGTATAAAAAACCCCCTTGAGAAATTGTCTGGTCGGTCCTTCCCTCCGTTGCGCCAACTACCTCGCGAGGCGTTAGTCCTCGAGGAGTTTCAGCAGTGGATTTCATCTCTGGCGAGGGTGGAAAATGGTCCAGACGCACATACAACCAGGCTAAAGACTCCCAAAACCTTCAAAGCGGATAAGCACCGCTTCAGTTTCCCGCTGAGTATTGTGGAAGCCTGGGTGTATTGTCTGCAAAATCTCAGAGACCTTCATAAATTTTCAAAACTGGGTAAAAGATTGATGGGACCTTTTCAGATTACTAAAGAGTGATTAATGATGTCACTGCCGGTTGGATTTGCCCTAATTCTCTAAGTGATAATAATATCCATCCTGTCTTCCTTCAGTTTTGCTCAAGGAGGGCTCCGTTCCGATGCCACCAGCCTTGCGACCAGCCGGAGGGCCCCACCTGACTATAATTGATGGCCACAAGCATTGAAGTGGCGCCATCCTGGACTCGTTTTAATGTAAGCGGCTTGCAATATTTAGTCTCTTGGAGTTGGGATATTCCTCTGGAGGTATAATCAATGGGTTTTATTCCGAAAATATTGGCCCGCCCTCATTTCTGCTTTTCCTTCAGCACCTTTCGCTTTAAACCTGGGGAGAAGTCTTTACAAGGGAGGCAGAGTGTAAAAGGAGATTCAATAGTGTTGATGGTAGGGCAGCATACAGGCCTTGACTTTCACATTCCATAACCGAAGTAGATGGCCAGCATCTGCGGCGGAGACCTTATCTCTTGAAGAGATGAGAGCTCCGTTCCCATAGAGGCCGGGGAGGGGGATGGGATGGACAGAGTTATAACCTGTGTGCTGCTGAGGAGACTTTTATTCCTGCGTCGGTGTGGTGAGGAAGGCTTTCTAGGATGTCTGAATAAACGGTCTTTTACACCAAAAAAGCCTTTTATTTCTGCTTCTATGGAATTCCTTACACCAAGAACATCTGAAGCGCCAGAGTTCGACACCCCTTCTCTACAGTTTATGCTATCCCAACTGCAAATTGTTTTATTCTCCACTGGACAGAAGGGAGACATAAACACTCGGCGACAGGACAACAGTGTTAGGTCTTGGACCTTTAGTCAATAAACGGACTCTAGATGCTTGATCAGAAGTGTTTATTGGAAGGTAATGAAGCACCCAGCTTTAGAAAGCCGATTCTGCTACAGCTGGCTGCAGCGGATCTCTTTATCCCCAGAGATTCCCCCTCTCCTGTTTTCCCAGAGAATGTGTGAAAAGAGTTATTTTGGAGTTTTGGTGCCCCAGGTTCGGCAACAGATAAAGATACAGCCAACTGGCAGTCTAACCCTACAGGGCAACAGTTACTTTCCTGGTTGTGGTGGGTTTTCCGGGCTGTGTGGATGGGGTCTGGTAGATCTTGTTCCTAACGTTTCACCTGCATCTGTGGCCGGATTAGTGAACACCACCCAGACACAGGATGTCTCTCTTCAGGAAGCAATTAAATGGATTAAAATGCCAGGCAACTGCTATGCAGATGCCCTCGCTAATTGATTGTGCAACTTCATTGTTACATACATACGCTAAAATGGTTGGATTCCACTTAACCCATGCAAATCACACTTAAGAAGAAGAAGAAGAAGAAGAAGAAGAAGAAGAAGAAGAAGAAGAAGAGGAGGAGGAGGAGGAGGAGGAGGAGGAGGAGGAGGAGGAGGAGGAGGAGTTGGGATTTATATCCCCAGCACTGCTGCTGCAAGGAGAGCTCAAAGGGGCCCCACAGTCTCTTGCCTTCCCCTCCTAACAAACATGGTGAAGAGCTCTGAGAAGCTGTGACTAGCCCAAGCTCACCCAGCTGGCATGTGTGGGAGTGTACAGGCTAATCTGAATTCCCCAGATAAGCCTCCACATCTCAAGTGGCAGAGCTGGGAATCAAACCCAGTTCCTCCAGATTACAGTACACCTGCTCTTAACCTCCTACGCCACTGCTGCTCTTAACCAGTGCAATTGGTTCTTTCTCCCACCCTGGACATTTCACTGGTAAATATACTCCACTTGCTTTCCTACCATTGGATCCTCTGAAGATGCCAGCCACAGATGCAGGTGAAACGTCAGGAGAAAATGCTACTGGAGCATGCCCATACAACCCGGAAAACCCACCACACCCTAGTGATTCCGGCTGTGAAAGCCTTCAGCAGTTAATCAATTGATTAACTGCACATCCCTCATTCGGGATCAGGGCCAACAAATCCCTCTCCCGGCCTTGCAGTGCTGTAACCTCTCGGACCGTTCATTTATGTCGGTCATTTTCTGCTTTTTGGGCAAGAACGTAGCAGTATCTACACTGGCCTTTTAAGCCGGGATGGAAGTGAACTCTCATGAAAGGGCATTTTTCTTTTCTTTTTTAAAAATGGAGCCTAAGCCATCTGCCCCACTTCTTAATTACAAAGGCGGGGAAACGAGCTTTTGTAATTAATCAGAAGAAAAAAAAGATGCAAGGATATTTAAATGCAGGCGCATGCCCTTTGTTCCGCCCTGGATGAATCTATTAAGACGTCTCTGCTGTCTTTTGTCAAAGGGAAAACTGCAGTTTTTCACGGGCCAGATCTCATCGGGTGCTAAGCGGGCGCTGTTTGCGTTGATTTTACGGACACCGTTTCTGTCCATGCAAAAAGTGGGTGGACAGTCCCAGCCTGCATTTATTTCCCAGCTTTGTGGCTTTGAAGAAGAAGAAGAAGAAGAAGAAGAAGAAGAAGAAGAAGAAGAAGTAGGAGGAGTTTGGATTTATATCCCCCTTTCTCTCCTGCAGGAGACTCAAAGGGACACAGGCTCTGCCTCCCCCTCTATAGAAGCACCCTGGTGGGTGGAGGCTGAGAGCTCCCAGAAGCTGTGACAGCGGGTCGCAGCTAGTGTGTGGGAGTGTACAGGCTAATCTGAACTCCCCAGAGAAGCCTCCACAGCTCAGGCGGCAGAGCTGGGAATCAAACCCTGTTCCTCCAGATTAGATACACGAGCTCTTAACCTCCTGCATACCACTGCTGCTCCTGCTCTTAAGGAGCAGATCAAGCGGCAATAAGAGAGGGTGGCTTTATTTATTTATTTATTTATTTAGGTACTAGCAGTAAACCCCGAAATACAGCGGGCTCTAGACTGGGTGGGGGTGGGGGGGTAAGAGCCGGGGTGGGACACTGTGTTTTACTTACCTGAAGCGATCAGGAGGGCACCATGAAGAGAGAGAGGAAGACAAGCAGTGAATGTGGGGCTTGGTCTTTGAGGGTTGGGAGATGATGGGTGGGGGAAGGGGGTACCAGAATGGGGAGGGTGGCGGCTGCCACTCATGCCACATCAGGCTTGGCTTGGTCTTTGGGGCAAGGGGAAGGCAGGTAGGGGGATGGGAGGATGGTGTTAGGCAGAGGTGGGATCCAGCAGGTTCTCACAGGTTCCCGAGAGTAGGTTACTAATTATTTGTGTATTTTGAGAGGGGGGTTACTAATTGGTGATTTTGCCACGTGATTTTGGCCTTACGTGGCGCCCCTCCCTCTCAGCAGTGGCGCACAGAACTACAGAAGCAATCCTAACCAGGAGGTGCACCAGTGCAGGTGGCAGCCTAGCCTGCGTGCGTCCTCATGTGGGGACCGAGGCATGGCCGGCCTGCGTCCTTGCCACAGCTCCTACTCCTGGGTGCTGCCCCGCCCCTGGAAATGCCTGGCCACACCCCCACGTCGCTTCCTTGCCCCATTGGCGCTTTGCCACAGTTTGAATCCCACCACCATGGGAACCTGTTACAAAAAATTTTGGATCCCATGGATGGATGGATGGATGGATGGATGGATGGATGGATGGATGGATGGATGGATGGATGGATGGATGGATGGTTGGATGGATGGATGGATGGGTGGATGGATGGATGGATGGATGGATGGATGGATGGATGGATGGATGGATGGATGGATGGATGGATGGATGGATGGATGGATGGATGGATGGATGGATGGATGGATGGATGGATGGATGGATGGATATGGATGGATGGATGGATGGATGGATGGATGGATGGATGGTGGATGGATGGATGGATGGTGGGTGGGTGGGTGGGTGGGTGGATGGGTGGATGGGTGGGTGGGTGGATGGATGGATGGATGGGTGGATGGGTGGATGGATGGATGGATGGATGGATGGATGGATGGATGGATGGATGGATACCGTGTTTCCCCGAATATAAGACAGCGTCTTATATTAATTTTTGCTCCCAAAGATGTGCTATGTCTTATTTTCAGGGGACGTCTTATTTTTCTGTGTTCTGTTCGTCAGGCATGCTTCCAAACAAAAACTTTGCTATGTCTTACTTTCAGGGGATGCCTTATATTTCGCCCTTCAGCAAAACCTCTACTATGTCTTATTTTTCGGGGATGTCTTATATTAGGGGAAACAGTGTAGATAGATAGATAGATAGATAGATAGATAGATAGATAGATAGATAGATAGATAGATAGATAGATAGATAGATAGATAGATAGATAGATAGATAGATAGATAGATAGATAGATAGATAGATAGATAGATAGATAGATAGATAGATAGATAGATAGATAGATAGATAGATAGATAGATAGATAGATGGATAGGCATACTTCAAATAGTAGAACCTGGAACAGTTAATTCTTCAAAATGCCTGTCGAAGCACAGCCTTTGTTTCCTGTGCCCGTCTCATAATATTATTATCATCAGGAAAGCAGTTGAACTGAAAACCTGACCACATTGTCTCTTCCCCTCCGCATCCCATTTCTCTCTTCCGCACTGGAGAGAAGCGGGCAAGGGGAAAATGTCACTTGTTTATTGATGTTCCAGTCTTAACACGCCGGCTGAGAAGTGCTGGGCTCTCCGCCAGCACTGAGCAGATAATAATGAATGCGAACGGTACTGATCCGAGCCGAGAACAAACGAATTCTCTGAACTGCTCAGAGTCCGGTCGACAATCACCAACTCATTACCAGCAACGCCGAAGCCTCCCTTGACGCCCACCTGGAAGGTCGTCTGGCTTATTAGCGGGGCTGCAGCTGGGAAGGGGACGGTGGTGTGTGTGTGTGTGTGTGTGTGTGTGTGTGTGTGTGTGTGTGTGTGTGTGTGTGTGTGTGTGTGTGTGTGGGAAATGGCACCCAGGGCAAAATGGCAGGGGCCCCCTTCCTTTAGTTCAGCCCGTTGCAAATAGTAGCCTACCTGGGGCCGCCAGGATGTTCGGGGCTTCTGCAGGGCCTGTGGGGTGGTGATGCGGGGGAAGGGAGAAGGGGGAGGAGCGTGGGGGTCGATTTTCTGCCCCCCATGTGACACCAATGGCATGCGTCTGAGGCAGGGCGCCCCCCCCCCTACCCCGTGGTAGCTACGCAGCTGGAAGGGGATCTTATCAGTTTGCCAACTCTGGGCGAGGAAATACCTGGTGATTTGGGGGAGGGGTGAACCAGGTGAGGGGAGGGGCCTCTGCCATAGGCTCCGCCCTCCAAAACTCCCCCTTTCTCCAAGGGAACTGATCCCTGTCATCTGGATATCAGCTGTGCCACCACAAGACGTCCTGGCGCCACCTGGAGAGTGGCAACCGTCCTTGGGAACCAGAAAAGCTTTCTTGGACATTTGACCTTTGTTTTGTTTTTGTTTCTTGAGGGTTTTTAAAAGAAAGTTTAAACCAGCTCAAGACCCCGAGCCAGCAAGAGGATGTGAAAATTTCCGGTAAAATAGCAGTTAAAATATACTTCGGCATTCTGTTCAATGAAGGGATGAAGAAGAGGAGGAAGAGGAGGAGGAACTTAGATATATATCTTTCTATAAGGAGACTCAAGGCGGCTTACCAACTCCTTCTGCTTCCTCTCTCCACAACAAACATCAGGTGGGACTGAGAGAGTTCTGAGAGAACTGTGACTGGCCCCAAGTCACCCAGCAGGCTCCAGGTGGAGGAGCTGGGAAACAAACCCAGCTCACCAGAGTCTGCCATTCATGTGGAGGAGTGGGAAATCAAACCCAGTTCTCCAGATTAGAGTCCACAATACTGAACTACTACGCCACACTGGCTGTACAGTGGTGACCTTTGCACCATTTTGGGGACCTCTGAATAGCCATTTGGATGTATTGCTGGCAACTTTTGAACCAGGATACTAGATTAGATGGGACCTCGGCCTGATGATCCAGAAGCAGTGGTGGGATCCAAAAATTTTAGTAACAGGTTCCCATGGTGGTGGGATTCAAACAGTGGCGTAGCGCCAATGGGGCTGGGCGGGGCACGACGGGGCCTGGCCGGGCATTCCGGGGGCGGGGCATTGATAATTTCTCTGTTACTGTAAAAAACTCTTACTGTAAAAAAAAAGTTCCTAATTTCCAGCTGGTATCTTTCTGTCCATAATTTAAACTCATGATAGCAAGTCCTATCGTCTACTGCCAACAGAAACAACTACTTCTCCTCTAATTGACTGCCTGTCAAATACTTAATACTTTCAAATACTTAATTTTGTTTCTAGAAATCAAAAGAAGGATACTTTCCTTAAACAAGGAACTTTACCATATTTCTAAAACAGGTTTTTAAAACAGCCCAACAAGGAGAATTTATCCTGTTTTCTACCTTCGCTAACCAGCCACATAGGAAACAACAGGACTTTTATGATTTTTGGACCTAATGGAATTTCTAATGGTGGGGGGGGGGGGGGGTGGGGGGGGGGGGGGGTGGGGGGGGGGGGGGGTGGGGGGGGGGGGGGGTGGGGGGGGGGGGGGGTGGGGGGGGGGGGGGGTGGGGGGGGGGGGGGGTGGGGGGGGGGGGGGGTGGGGGGGGGGGGGGGTGGGGGGGGGGGGGGGTGGGGGGGGGGGGGGGTGGGGGGGGGGGGGGGTGGGGGGGGGGGGGGGTGGGGGGGGGGGGGGGTGGGGGGGGGGGGGGGTGGGGGGGGGGGGGGGTGGGGGGGGGGGGGGGTGGGGGGGGGGGGGGGTGGGGGGGGGGGGGGGTGGGGGGGGGGGGGGGTGGGGGGGGGGGGGGGTGGGGGGGGGGGGGGGTGGGGGGGGGGGGGGGTGGGGGGGGGGGGGGGTGGGGGGGGGGGGGGGTGGGGGGGGGGGGGGGTGGGGGGGGGGGGGGGTGGGGGGGGGGGGGGGTGGGGGGGGGGGGGGGTGGGGGGGGGGGGGGGTGGGGGGGGGGGGGGGTGGGGGGGGGGGGGGGTGGGGGGGGGGGGGGGTGGGGGGGGGGGGGGGTGGGGGGGGGGGGGGGTGGGGGGGGGGGGGGGTGGGGGGGGGGGGGGGTGGGGGGGGGGGGGGGTGGGGGGGGGGGGGGGTGGGGGGGGGGGGGGGTGGGGGGGGGGGGGGGTGGGGGGGGGGGGGGGTGGGGGGGGGGGGGGGTGGGGGGGGGGGGGGGTGGGGGGGGGGGGGGGTGGGGGGGGGGGGGGGTGGGGGGGGGGGGGGGTGGGGGGGGGGGGGGGTGGGGGGGGGGGGGGGTGGGGGGGGGGGGGGGTGGGGGGGGGGGGGGGTGGGGGGGGGGGGGGGTGGGGGGGGGGGGGGGTGGGGGGGGGGGGGGGTGGGGGGGGGGGGGGGTGGGGGGGGGGGGGGGTGGGGGGGGGGGGGGGTGGGGGGGGGGGGGGGTGGGGGGGGGGGGGGGTGGGGGGGGGGGGGGGTGGGGGGGGGGGGGGGTGGGGGGGGGGGGGGGTGGGGGGGGGGGGGGGTGGGGGGGGGGGGGGGTGGGGGGGGGGGGGGGTGGGGGGGGGGGGGGGTGGGGGGGGGGGGGGGTGGGGGGGGGGGGGGGTGGGGGGGGGGGGGGGTGGGGGGGGGGGGGGGTGGGGGGGGGGGGGGGTGGGGGGGGGGGGGGGTGGGGGGGGGGGGGGGTGGGGGGGGGGGGGGGTGGGGGGGGGGGGGGGTGGGGGGGGGGGGGGGTGGGGGGGGGGGGGGGTGGGGGGGGGGGGGGGTGGGGGGGGGGGGGGGTGGGGGGGGGGGGGGGTGGGGGGGGGGGGGGGTGGGGGGGGGGGGGGGTGGGGGGGGGGGGGGGTGGGGGGGGGGGGGGGTGGGGGGGGGGGGGGGTGGGGGGGGGGGGGGGTGGGGGGGGGGGGGGGTGGGGGGGGGGGGGGGTGGGGGGGGGGGGGGGTGGGGGGGGGGGGGGGTGGGGGGGGGGGGGGGTGGGGGGGGGGGGGGGTGGGGGGGGGGGGGGGTGGGGGGGGGGGGGGGTGGGGGGGGGGGGGGGTGGGGGGGGGGGGGGGTGGGGGGGGGGGGGGGTGGGGGGGGGGGGGGGTGGGGGGGGGGGGGGGTGGGGGGGGGGGGGGGTGGGGGGGGGGGGGGGTGGGGGGGGGGGGGGGTGGGGGGGGGGGGGGGTGGGGGGGGGGGGGGGTGGGGGGGGGGGGGGGTGGGGGGGGGGGGGGGTGGGGGGGGGGGGGGGTGGGGGGGGGGGGGGGTGGGGGGGGGGGGGGGTGGGGGGGGGGGGGGGTGGGGGGGGGGGGGGGTGGGGGGGGGGGGGGGTGGGGGGGGGGGGGGGTGGGGGGGGGGGGGGGTGGGGGGGGGGGGGGGTGGGGGGGGGGGGGGGTGGGGGGGGGGGGGGGTGGGGGGGGGGGGGGGTGGGGGGGGGGGGGGGTGGGGGGGGGGGGGGGTGGGGGGGGGGGGGGGTGGGGGGGGGGGGGGGTGGGGGGGGGGGGGGGTGGGGGGGGGGGGGGGTGGGGGGGGGGGGGGGTGGGGGGGGGGGGGGGTGGGGGGGGGGGGGGGTGGGGGGGGGGGGGGGTGGGGGGGGGGGGGGGTGGGGGGGGGGGGGGGTGGGGGGGGGGGGGGGTGGGGGGGGGGGGGGGTGGGGGGGGGGGGGGGTGGGGGGGGGGGGGGGTGGGGGGGGGGGGGGGTGGGGGGGGGGGGGGGTGGGGGGGGGGGGGGGTGGGGGGGGGGGGGGGTGGGGGGGGGGGGGGGTGGGGGGGGGGGGGGGTGGGGGGGGGGGGGGGTGGGGGGGGGGGGGGGTGGGGGGGGGGGGGGGTGGGGGGGGGGGGGGGTGGGGGGGGGGGGGGGTGGGGGGGGGGGGGGGTGGGGGGGGGGGGGGGTGGGGGGGGGGGGGGGTGGGGGGGGGGGGGGGTGGGGGGGGGGGGGGGTGGGGGGGGGGGGGGGTGGGGGGGGGGGGGGGTGGGGGGGGGGGGGGGTGGGGGGGGGGGGGGGTGGGGGGGGGGGGGGGTGGGGGGGGGGGGGGGTGGGGGGGGGGGGGGGTGGGGGGGGGGGGGGGTGGGGGGGGGGGGGGGTGGGGGGGGGGGGGGGTGGGGGGGGGGGGGGGTGGGGGGGGGGGGGGGTGGGGGGGGGGGGGGGTGGGGGGGGGGGGGGGTGGGGGGGGGGGGGGGTGGGGGGGGGGGGGGGTGGGGGGGGGGGGGGGTGGGGGGGGGGGGGGGTGGGGGGGGGGGGGGGTGGGGGGGGGGGGGGGTGGGGGGGGGGGGGGGTGGGGGGGGGGGGGGGTGGGGGGGGGGGGGGGTGGGGGGGGGGGGGGGTGGGGGGGGGGGGGGGTGGGGGGGGGGGGGGGTGGGGGGGGGGGGGGGTGGGGGGGGGGGGGGGTGGGGGGGGGGGGGGGTGGGGGGGGGGGGGGGTGGGGGGGGGGGGGGGTGGGGGGGGGGGGGGGTGGGGGGGGGGGGGGGTGGGGGGGGGGGGGGGTGGGGGGGGGGGGGGGTGGGGGGGGGGGGGGGTGGGGGGGGGGGGGGGTGGGGGGATCCAGCAAGTTCTCTACAGAAGGTTCCTGAGAGTAGGTTACTAATTATTTGTTATTGTGCCAAGAGGGGTTACTAATTGGTGATTTTTGCGTCCACATGATTTTTTGCCTTAGTTACGCCTCCTCCTCTCAGCAGTAGCGCACAGGGAACTTCTGAAGCAGTCTAGCAGGAGGTGCACCGGCGCAGCGTGGGCAGCCTGCGCCTGCGTGCGATTCAAGTTTCCTGCTCAAGGACCGGCGCAGCGCCGCGTCCTTGCCACAGCCCCGCCCACAGAATGCCCCGCCCGGAATAACCCGGCCAGCATGCCCCTGTACGTGTCTCCTCGGCCAGCCCCATTGGCGCTACCCCACAGTTTGAATCCCACCACCATGGGAACCTGTTACTAAAATTTTTGGATCCCACCACTGCCCCTACCGTAAAATGCAGCATTAGAAGACTTATTGGGATGAAATGGTATTGAATCTCTGGGTGGGGTTGAGCCTTTTGTGTCTAACCTGCTTGCTGCATTATGGCGTGGTGCTTCCCCCCCCCCCCTTTTCTTTTGTTTTGTTGTTTGTACTGTTTCCCAGATCTGGAATCCATGGGCCTACTGCATTGGTTAAGATAACCAGCGTGCTGTAGTGGTTAAGAGCAGCAGACTTTAATTTGGAGAACTGGGATTGATTCTCCACTTCTCTGCATGAAGCCTCCTGAGTGACCTTGGGCCAGTCACAGTTCTCTCAGAACTCTCTCAGCCCACCCGGAAGCAGGCTATGGCAAACCACCTCTGAGCATCTCTTGCCTTGAAAACCCTACCATAAGTCAGTTGTGACATGATGGCACACACACACACATGTGCACACAGAGCGCTGTTCAGTGGAAGTCTTTGCTAATTTTTAAAAACTCTTCAATTTTGAAGTCCGCCTTGAACCTCAGTAAGGAAGACGGGCGATAAGCAAAGGGCATAAGTAAATAACTGGTTAGAAACGTGAAAAGTTGACACCTGCCATTTTTTGTCCTTTTTAGTTCAACGGATATGCCGGGAGCCTGTTCTCTAGCGGGCCTTACGAAAAAGATGACGAGGAAGCGGATGCGATTTATGCCGCTCTGGACAAGAGGATGGACGAGAGGAGAAAAGAGAGACGGTAGGGGCTTTCAGCGTGAGATGCATTTTCACGTTGTTGGCAGCATCTGGTACCTGGATGGTAGAGTTTGGCCAGAGAGAGGAGGAGGTAGCCAGACATCCTTTTATCTTGATTTATCTTAAACTACATCCTCCCTGTTGCAATGCTTTGAAACTTTGCTTAGACAACTGTGTTGCTATTTCCCCCGCAGTGTTTTAACGGAGCAACACCCTATAGAAGACGTTCCTAGTTCAGCCCACATCATAAATCTCTGGAACCCCCTCTGAGAGCCAATTTTTGGCTGACGAAAGTTTTTGAACATCCCATATAATAACCAGAGTGTCTGGCTTGATTACTTGGCCCAAGATTGGGTTCCTGAGCTTTGAAGTTATTTGCTGTTTGCCTTTTAGGAAAAGAGGGCAATTCTCCTGTCTTTTTGTTTTCCAGAGAACAGCGTGAGAAAGAGGAGATTGAAAAATACCGAATGGAACGACCCAAAATCCAGCAACAGTTCTCAGATCTGAAAGTAAGGAGGGAGCAGTTGCTTGTTTTTCATTGAAGGTGCCAAGGACAAAAAACTAAAATAAATAACTTGCAGGATAGAGACTGGAGAAGAAATATATTTGGGAATTAAATATGAGTAATAGACATTGGATGTATTCCCTTCAGTAAGAGCATCTCTTTCTCCTGTTCTGGCCTCAGTCTCACCTTCCCCTTGAGAACAAGTGAATGACTGAACAGGTGATTCCGTGGCTATTTCAGTGTGGGATTCCCCCCCCTCTTTCCTGATGTTGAAACTCTTAATCACTGTTAATTAGAGGGGGAGTACAGAGAAACCACAGCAACGATATTTCATGAACAGGCCCCAGTATATACCAGGGGGCAATGTTTTAAGGATGATTCCACAGTCCTGTTGTATGTTTTTTTTAATCACCGTTGTATACTTCAGTCCTACTTCAAGAGGGCAACATTGTGATTCACCTCTAAAGCTTTGATAACCTTTTGATAGCCATTAAAAGCCAATACAACTGGATCTTTCTTATAGGATGAACAAAAGATTAACAGCGACCGTACAGGCTGAATTTCATATAAAGGTTTCCCCGAATTCTAACGTTTTTAACTATCTCTGTCCTCGGTAGAGAAAACTCGCTGAAGTCACCGAGGAGGAATGGCTGAGTATTCCGGAAGTTGGCGACGCAAGGAACAAACGCCAGAGGAATCCGCGTTACGAGAAGCTGACACCTGTTCCTGACAGTTTCTTTGCCAAGCACTTGCAGTCGGGGGAGAATCACACATCTGTTGATCCCAGGCAGACGGTGAGCAAAGAAAATTAAACCCCTCGGGACTCGTTGGCAAAAGCAGAACAGCCTGACATAGCAGATTCTGTAATTAGAAGAGGGGGTGATTTTTACTAGTTACTCCCTAGAACTGTGTACCCCCATTAAGTTGTTCCCGAGGGCCTGCTGCCCTCCCCCCCCCCGGTAAGGAATTTGGGGGGCTACGTGGGCTGAGCGGTAGCTAGGAATCAGCAAAAACCTCTGCCCCCATTAAGAAAACTCAAAGGCACTCTTAACTGCATGGGTGACCGCAGGCCACTATTACGATGACAAACTTTTCTCTTGCCTCACTGACAGAGAATTTGCAATCGGTAGCAGTCCCCCCCCCCCACTTTGCATTTTACTTCCTCCATTTGTGTCTGCCTCTTCTGCTTTCAACAGGAGTACAGTTTTTGAGGGGGGGGCAGTGGTGGGATCCAAAATTTTTAGTAACAGGTTCCCATGGTGGTGGGATTCAAACTGTGGCGTAGCACCAATGGGGCTGGGCAGGGCATGACGGGGGCGTGGCCGGGCATTCCAGGGGCGGGGCATTAATAATTTCTCTGTTACTGTAAAAAACTCTTACTGTAAAAAAAAAGTTCCTAATTTCCAGCTGGTATCTTTCTGTCCATAATTTAAACTCATTATAGCAAGTACTTCTCTAATTGACTGCCTGTCAAATACTTAATACTTTCAAATACTTAATTTTGTTTCTCGAAATCAAAAGAAGGATACTTTCCTGAAACAAGGAACTTTACCATATTTCTAAAACATGTTTTTAAAACAGCCCAACAAGGAGAATTATCTCCCGTTTTCTACCTTCGCTAACCAGCCACATAGGAAACAACAGGACTTTTATGATTTTTGGACCTAATGGAATTTCTAACGGAAAAGCAGACCCAATTAGTAACCCCCTCTCGGCACACGCAAATAATTAGTAACCCACTCTCGGGAGCTGGTGAGAACCTGCCGGATCCCACCTCTGGGGACGGGGTTTGAATTGACTGCTCAAGTTGTGCCTGAAAGTTGAGTTCGTGCTCTTTTTCATCTGAGCCTTGAAACGACTTTGCTTGCTCCCGTTCTCCCTGCAGCAATTTGGAGGTCTGAACACTCCCTTCCCTGGGGGCTTGAACACTCCCTATCCAGGTGGGATGACCCCTGGGCTGATGACACCTGGCACAGGTGAGCTGGACATGAGGAAGATCGGCCAAGCGAGGAACACTTTGATGGATATGAGACTCAGCCAGGTAAGGAGCGTGGCAATGCGAAACAGCCACGGGAGCTGCCGGTTTGTTTCTCTTACGGTTTAAGAAGCCCGATCGTTGGCTTTAGAGTGCCGTGCTGGATGCTCATCCGAATTGCAATTGGAGCACTTCATCCAAACGCGCTTAATTTTTCAGGGAGTTTCTCCTGTGATCATGTGGTTGCAGGTCATAGATTTGTATGGGAGGTTGAGCCCCTGGCATCTCCAAAAAGGACCAATGGTAGAAGGACCAGGGGATGCAGAAGATGCTCGAGACCCTGCATGTTTGCTGCCAGTCTGAGTAGAGTGGTGTCAAACCCGTGGCCCTCCAGATGTTATGGACTACATAAGAACATAAGAACTAGCCTGCTGGATCAGACCAGAGTCCATCTAGTCCAGCACTCTGCTACTCGCAGTGGCCCACCAGGTGCCTTTGGGAGCTCACAGGCAGGATGTGAAAGCAATGGCCTTCTGCGGCTGCTGCTCCCGAGCACCTGGTCTGCTAAGGCATTTGCAATCTCAGATCAAGGAGGATCAAGATTGGTAGCCATAGATTGACTTCTCCTCCATAAATCTGTCCAAGCCCTTTTTAAAGCTATCCAGGTTAGTGGCCATCACCACCTCCTGTGGCAGCATATTCCAAACACCAATCACACGTTGCGTGAAGAAGTGTTTCCTTTTATTAGTCCTAATTCTTCCCCCCAGCATTTTCAATGGATGCCCCCTGGTTCTAGTATTGTTAGAAAGAGAGAAAAATTTCTCTCTGTCCACATTTTCTACCCCATGCATAATTTTATAGACTTCAATCATGTCCCCCCTCAGACGTCTCCTCTCCAAACTAAAGAGTGCTGGCAGGGGATTATGGGAACTGTAGTCCATGACATCTGCAGGGCCGCGAGTTTGACACCTGTGACTGGGTCCGAGGGTCTGGTTTGGTAGAAAGCAGCTTTGTGTGTGTTTTCTATTTTTTTTAAAAAAAAATACGTTATCCGGCGCAACAATTGAGCTTTTTCTGTCTGTCTTTCCATTTATTCCCTGCCCTTTACCATGGTCTCAGGGCAGATTACAATAACAATCACACAAAAACTTATCCAATGGTAAAATCACAATAAAACCCCATCCCCCAAAACCCTAGAACAGCCTAAAATCTCAGACACCTACCCCACTCACAAAAAAAGGGAAGAATGTACAGACAGTAGGGTGTTGTGGGTTTTCCAGGCTGTATCGCCGTGTTCCAGTAACATTTTCTCCTGACGTTTCGCCTGCCTCTGTGGCTGGCATCTTCAGAGGATCTGATGGTAGTAAAGCAAGTGGAGTAGATATACCTGTGGAATGTCCAGGGTGGGAGAAAGAACCCTTTGCGTTGGTTAACAAGTGTCAAGGGTGCAATCAACAAGTGTCAATGGTGCAATCAGCAAGTGTAATTTGCACGTGTGAAGTGGAATCCCACCCATTTGACAATACAGTTTATAGACACCTTGGGGGCTCCCCTCCCAGTGGAGGAAGTCAGCCAATCCATCAGGTGAAGAGGATGGTCTTCACCAGGTGCCTGGCAAACCTCGGGGGGGAGGACATTCCATAGGGCAGAGGTGGCACTCAGTGCCCTCTCTGTGGGCACGTGCGCACAGAGTTCGTCATGTGGGAGGGAAATCACTCCCCCCCACACACACATCTAGGCTGGCCTGGGCTGCTGGACTTGATGTGCGTGCACCTCAGCGAGCAGGGAGGACTCGGCTGGTAGGCCTGGTGCCTGTGCTCCAGGTGGCTGCGGCCCTGGGGTGGGGCAGAGATGGTAGAGAGGCGCAGAGCGGCGCATGTGGGACTTGCTGGAGGCTACAGCAGGCTGGCCTGCTCGAGGGGGTTATTCAGGTTAAATTGCCACGTTGGCACTTTGCGATAAATAAATGGATTTTGGGTTGCAATTTGGGCACTCGGTCTCGAAAAGGTTCACCATCACTGCCATAGGGCAGGGGCCACTGCTGAGAAGGCCCTCTGGACCGCCCCCACCATCCTGACCTCGGGAGAGGGTGGGGCATCCAGGTGGGCCTCCTCTTCTGATCTCGGTGCCCAGGCAGGAATGTATGGGCTGATGCGCTCTCTCTTGTATCCAAAACCAAAGCCGTGTAGGGCTTATTGTTTGGATTTCTCTTGCAGAAGAATATTGGAGGGGTTCGCTTCCAAATGTGATTGCGGTGTGTACGCGTGTCAACAAGTACGGAGTTTCCGTGCTGTAATGTAACGATCTCAACTCCTCGCCGGGTTTCCTTCCCAGGTGTCCGATTCCGTGAGCGGCCAAACGGTGGTGGATCCCAAGGGCTACCTGACCGACTTGAATTCCATGATACCCACGCATGGTGGAGATATCAAGTAAGACGACGGGCGCGGCGGTTCGCGTTGACTCGGCCGTAAGCTTTTATTTCCTCGAGGGCTTCTACCAGCGAGGCCGATGCATCTCTTCACTTAGCGGGAATAGAATCTTGCAGATAGCCAAGCTTTACTTGTGAAATGGAGAGGGGTTGAAATCTTTGAGCTAGCAGAGACTTAATCACGGCCCTTCCCTCTTCAGGACAAATTGCCTATGTATTTACAGTATTTCTCTGCTACCTTTATTTATTTTTATTTATTTATTTGTTAAATTTATAGGCCGCCTCATCCCCGAAGGGTTCGAGGCGGCTCACAACACGGCTGTTTTCCAAAACAGAAAATCAATACAACGTAAAATCTAAACCCATTAAAACTCAAGCAGCAATTAGTAACAATAAATATAGATTAAAACAACAAAGGTTGTGTAAAAACACACACGCAGGCGCCCGATCTAAAGGCCAAAAGAAAGAGGAGGGGATAGGCAGGGCCCAAGATGGAGTCTGGGCCCTACCAAGATGGAAAAAAACAGGCAGCTTTCGTTTCAGTATCAGTGGGGGGCGGTAGAACCGCGGCTGGCCCCTCCAAAAGCCCAGTGGAATAGCTCCATCTTACAGGCCCTGCGGAACTCACTAAGGTCCCGCAGGGCCCGGACAGCTGGAGGTAGAGCATTCCACCCAGTTTTAGGGTTCTCTTTACCCCAGAGAGCAGTGCATCTTTAGTTCTAGATATGTCCCATAAAGCAGCGTGTACAGATTTCCAGAATATCATATTGGCAGCCAAGTCCACTCCTTCCCAGTCATGCTATCAGAGTCTATTTATTTTTCACAGAGGTTTACCACCACCAGTTCTCTAGTGTCACTGAATTCTTCTGAGATCTGTTGATTCCACACCCTTTAAGCAGCGGCTTAGGTCTGATCCAGCAGGCTCTTTCTTATGTTCTTAGGGAGCTGGGGCTGTTTAGTCTGGAGAAGAGGAAGTTAAGGGGTGACATGACAGTTAAGGGGTGACATGAATATTTGAAGGGATGTCATATTGAACAGGGAGCAAGCTTTTTTCTGCCGCTCCAAGGAGTAATGGATTTAAGGGACAGGAAAAGAGATTCCACATAAATGTTAGGAAGATCAGGGCTGTTTGATAGTGGAATACGCTGCTTCAGAGTGATGGAGTCTTTTTCTTTGGTGGCTTTTAAGCAGAGGCTGGGTGGCCATCTGTCAGGAGTGCCTTTGTGTGTTCCTGCATGGCAGGGGGTTGGACTGGATGGCCCTTGGGGTCTCTTCCAACTCTATGATTCTAATCCATACCTAGTAACTGAACATCCACCATTCCCTTAGTTGGCTTTTGCTCTCCCAAATGCCCCTTTCACCCTCTGCCCACCCCACCTCGTCACCAGATGCAGAGCAGGAAGCTAAGCTCCGTTTCTTTGTTGCCAGTGACATCAAGAAAGCCCGCTTGCTTCTGAAGTCCGTGCGCGAGACTAACCCTCACCACCCACCGGCCTGGATTGCTTCCGCGCGCCTGGAAGAGGTGACTGGCAAGCTGCAGGTGGCCCGCAACCTCATCATGAAGGGGACGGAAATGTGCCCGAAGGTGAGATTTGTCTTTGTCCCGGTCTCCGCGCTGGATTCTCGTCACTTTCTGCCAGAACTTAATGTGATTGTCTGACAGAGGACCTAGTAATCTCTTGCGCTGTGAGATAAGAGGCGGAAATTAGCATCTGAGGTTAGCTATTATCTGATGAGGGCCAGAGCGGGAGCTTCCTGTTGTGACCGTGGCGTTAAATGCTCTTCTGAAAGCCAAGGGAAATGCTGCTTGTTTCCCATGGGTGTTAGGAATATTAAGATAAGAATCTGGAGCAGGAACTGCATATTGGAAGGGTCATCTGAGAGATGCAGAGGAAGAAAAAAGAAAGGATTTAAGGTGTAGGTCCCCCCTGCCCCTTGAGCTCAGTAGAAGAAAAGAAGGAGAGTTTGGATTTATATCCCCCCGTTCTATCCTGCAAGGAGACTCAAAAGGACTTGTAATCTCCCCCCCCCGCCCCCCCCCCCCCCACAACAAACACCCTGTGAGACCGGTGAGGTTGAGAGAGTTCCAAAGCATTGTGACTAGCCCAAGGTCACCCAGCTGGCATATGTTGGAGTGTACAGGCTAATCTGGTTCACCAGATAAGCCTCCACAGCTCAAGTGGCAGAGCGGGGACTCAAACCCGGTCCTTCAGATTAAAGTGCACCTTCTCTTAGCCACTACACACAAGTATATGCTTGTGTGCAATAATATGGTGTTTGAAATTTCCATCAGGTCACAGCCAGTAGGGTGGGGTGGGCTGTGACTCAGTGGGGGACCATTTGCTATGCAGAAGTTCCCAGGTTCAATCCCCGATATCGCCAATTAAAAGGACCAGGCAACAGGTGATAGAAAAGACCTCCTCCTGAGACCCTGTAAGCAGCTGCCAGTCTGAGTAGACCAGTGATGGCGAACCTATGGCACGGGTTCCAGAGGTGGCACTCAGAGCCCTCTCTGTGGGCACGCACAGAGTTCATCATGTGGGGGGGGGGGGGAATCGCCACACATCTAGGTTGGCCTGGGCCGCTGGGCTCGATTATTAGCATTAAACCTAAGACCTATTGGGGAAGCAGTGTAGGTAACCCTGTTAAGCGCTGTTAAACCCCACTGATTTTCATGCAAAGAACTAAAGCGTGATCCTTTACCTGGGAGTAAGCTCGGTTGCTGGCAATGTGGCTTGCTTCTGAGTAAACCCTCCTAGGGTTGTGATTCACCAGTTGCTTCAAAGCATGGTTGCTTCAAAGCAAAGCCAACAACTACCACCAAGCTTACTCCCGAGTAACGCACACCTCAGAGCCAACCATTTTTTCTTAACTAAAACCTCAGTATTCAGGTTAAATTGCCTTGTTGGCACTTTGCGATAAATAAGTGGGTTTTGGGTTGCAGTTTGGGCACTCGGTCTCAAAAAGATTCGCCATCACTGGAGTAGACAATACTAAACTTGACGTCCTGATAGGCTGATTCACTGTAAGGAAGCTTTATGTGTGTGGGACTCATGGAGACCCTGTAGAATTTTCAAGGCAAGAGACGATCAGTGGACTTCCTTGGTGGTCTCCCATCCTGGTGTTAACCAGGGTTAACCGTTCTTCACTTCTGAGATCAGTTGGCATTAGTCTGACCTGGACCAGCTGGGTCTAAAAATGCCTGCCATCAGGACAAACCAACATGACTTAACGGTTCTGCTCCTAGCATTCCTTCCTAGCATACCACCAATGAGAGAGAACGCGGATATTCAGGGCACTAATAAGCGACTCGGGGTGGAGACCTGTCTTATGAGTTATAATACTCTGCAAGGTTTCTTTTAGTCCAGACACATGACAGGGAGGGGAGGGAAGGAGGGATGGCATGCAAGGGAGGGGTGGCATGCAAGGGGGGAGGGGAGGAAAGGGGAGGGGCCCCGGCATCTGGACATGGCCCACCCACTACGTGGCGCTAATTGCTTACATGACAAGCCTGCCACTTCTCTTTCTCCTGGACCTTCCAGAGTGAAGACGTCTGGCTGGAAGCTGCTCGGCTGCAACCTGGGGATACTGCTAAGGCCGTGGTAGCCCAGGCGGTCCGGCACCTCCCGCAGTCTGTGCGGATTTATATCCGAGCTGCAGAGCTGGAGACGGACATCCGGGCGAAGAAGCGAGTCCTTCGGAAAGGTGAGACGCTCCCCTGGTGGTGCAAAAATGTTGATGGGATGGGATAACATACAGCTTGTAAGGATCTCTGTGTCAATGTCTTGTCGAAGGCTTTCACGGCCGGAATCACTGGGGTGCTGTGTGGTTTCCGGGCTGTATGGCCGTGTTCTAGCAGCATTCTCTCCTGACGTTTTGCCTGCATCTGTGGCTGGCATCTTCAGATCCTCTGAAGATGCCAGCCACAGATGCAGGCGAAACGTCAGGAGAGAACAGCCCGGAAACCACACAGCACCCCATCTCTGTGTCACTTCTGTGATTGTTCTGTGTTTGTCATGCACATACATACGGATGGCCCTCCGCAGTCGAAGTCCAGTCCAAGGTCACTACAGACGGTCCTCATTTATGGGAGTCAAATCAGAACGTGTCTGTCGATATTTCTAGTTACTATCGTGATGGTGTGAACCCCGTGGCCCCCGCCAAGTGTTTTTAGAAGAAGAAGAGTTTGGATTTATATCCCCCCTTTCTCTCCTGTAAGGAGACTCAAAGGGGCTTACAATCTCCTTGCCCTTCCCCCCTCACAACAAACACCCTGTGAGGTAGGTGGGGCTGAGAGAGCTCCAAGAAGCTGTGACTAGCCCAAGGTCACCCAGCTGGCGTGTGTGGGAGTGCACAGGCTAATCTGAATTCCCCAGATGAGCCTCCACAGCTCAGGCGGCAGAGCTGGGAATCAAACCCGGTTCCTCCAGATTAGATACACGAGCTCTTAACCTCCTACGCCACTGCAAAGGGGCTTACTAACTCCTTTCCCTTCCCCCCCCCACAGCAAACACCCTGTGAGGTGGGTGGGGCTGAGAGAGCTCCTAAGAACAACAACTCCTCCTCCTCCTTCTCTCTTTCCTTCTCCTTCCTCCTCCTCCTCCCCCCTGTATTTCCTTAAGATTGTGAGAACCATTGGTTTGACTCCCATATTGACACGATGCAGAATTCCACGCTAGACTCTCTTTAGAGGCTTTTTCCCTGAATCTTTTAACACCCAGTGATTGACTGTGATCTGTTCTCCAAAAGCTGCCTCACAGCTCCGAGCGACTTCTCCTAAATTTTCCCAGTTATCACATAACCATTTCCTTCTCAGTTGTGTATAAAAATCCCAAAACGGTTTACAAACTCCTTCCTCTCTGCATAACAGACATCTTGTGAGAGAGTTCAGAGAGAACTGTGACAGGTCCAAGGTCACCCTGTAGGCTTCATGCTGAGGAGTGGGGAAACAAACCACTTCTTGTGGAGAGCTCCGAAAAGCTGTGACTAGCCCAAGGTCACCCAGCTGGCGTGTGTGGGAGTGCCCAGGCTAATCTGAATTCCCCAGATACGCCTCCACAGCTCAGGCGGCAGAGCGGGGAATCAAACCCGGTTCCTGCAGATTAGATACACAAGCTCTTAACCTCCTACGCCACTGCTGCTCCTAGGATATTGACAAGCTGGAACTGGTCCAGAGGAGGGCAACCAAAACGGTCAAAGATCTAGAACAGGGGTAGGGAACCTGCGGCTCTCTAGATGTTCAGGAACTACAATTCCCATCAGCCCCTACCAGCATGGCAATTGGCCATGCTGACAGAGGCTGATGGGAATTGTAGTTCCTGAACATCTGGAGAGCCGCAGGTTCCCTACCCCTGATCTAGAAGAAGAGGCTTAGGGAGCTGGGGATGTTTGGTGAAGAGACGGTTAAGAGGTGACAGGACAGCCATGTTTAGATATTTGGAGGGATGTCATGTTGGTGACGGAGCAAGCTTGTTTTCTGCTGCTCCAGAAGTAGGACTAGGGTCAGGAGTGATGGGTTCAAGGTGAAGGAACAGAGATTCCACCTAAACATCAGGAAAAACTTCCTGACCGTCAGGGCTGTTGGACAGTGGAATTCACTGCCTTTGAGAGTGGTGGAGTCTCCTTCTTTGGAGGTTTTTAAAGAGGCCATCTGACTGGAGTGCTTTGATTATGTGTTCCTGCATTTCGGAGGGCTGGATTTGATGGCCCTTGAAGTCTCTTCCAACTCTATGATTCTATCACAGCTGCTTGATGGTGACCCCGAAAGGTTTTCAAGGCAAGAGATGTTTAGAGGTGGTTTGTGTACTTGTGTAGAGAGGTGGTTTGCCATCGTCTGCCTCTTCATAGGACCCTGGACTTCCTTGGTGATGTCCCATCCCAGGACTAGCTCTTTGAAATACCGAGAACTGTCCTTCAGACCCCACCGCCCACCAGAGAGGTTAATGTGAAGAGGTTCTCTGAGTTGGGCACAGCTTGCACCAGTTTGTTTGCGGCTGTTTGCCGTGGGCCGGGTGCCATGCCGTACGTGGCGGAAACGATTCTCGAGCGTGTGCAGCAGTCGCCTCGGCGTGTGGCGATCAAACATGCTCTTTCGGGGGACATGCTGCGTCCCGCTGAGTTTCACTTCAGACCGTCAGGGCCCGTCATTAAGGGCTGAGAAACGCACTTTGAGAACCTCCTCTCCCCACTGTGATGGAGAACGATGAACACCTAACCAGCCAGAATGTTGTCGCGGTAAATGTTTAGAAAACATCCTCTGCCCGAGGAAGACACAGTCGTTTCCTTTTGTGAGCTCTTGCGAGCACAACGAACTGTGCAGCGCCGGCTTGACATTTGAGAAAGGAACTGGGACGCGACTTCAAACCTTTGGCTCGTCACGCTGTTTAGCTGTCTGACGCAGCCCCCCCCCCCCCTTTCCCCTGCCACTTGGAGAGGCTTTTGCATATGCGAACAGCAAGGTTTCCCCAGTGGAACCGATACGAGGGGCTTATGGTAAAGTTCACCATCTGGTGACCTGGATTTAAAACGTGCCCCTGGGGGGGAGGTGCCATCTGCCTGCCCTTCTAGTGATCTCGTTTTGTTTCCTGACATGGAGGGCCGTGATGCTGTGGAAGAGGAGGGTGGGGTAGGGGATGGGGAAATCGAGAGCGTGCCCCCAAAGTGCTTGAGCAGTGTGAGGCTGGCTGGGTCAGAAGTGGGACTTTTGACTTGGCTTCTATTTGGGGCTTCCAGTTCCAGGTTTTCCAGCCTCCCGATTAGAAAATTTCTGGAGTTTTCAGGGTGGAAGACGATGGCTAGCAAGGGGAGAGACCTCGGTGGGGCTTAATGCCATAGAATCCACCCTCCAAAGTAGGAAACGACAGATTAAGTTGCAGTTTTACTTAGATCAGCCATTCTCAACCAGGGTTCCCTGGTACCCTGGGGTGCCGTGAGCATGTCCCAGGGGTACCATGGCAACACTACCGCCCCCCTCCTCATTTTTGTGCTGTCTCCCACCGGCGCCAGCAAGGACATGGAGCTGGCCCATGGGGCAGGGCCTGCCACAAGGTCAGCAGCCACCCCATCCCCCCAGTGCTACCCTTCACCCTGGGAGGGGAAGGTGGGGGTGTGGCAAGCAGGGGCAATGGGAGGGGAAGGTGGAGGGTGGCGGCAGATATGAAGGGTGAGGTCAAGGGTACCCTGACCTCGAAAAGATTGGGAAACACTGACTTAGATCGTTATGTGGAACAGCGTTTAGGAGGCTGTCCCTTTATAGTGGTCAGCATGGTGTAGTGGTTAAGAGCAGGTGGATTCTAATCTGGTGAACTGGGAAACCACTTGTCAAGACTGGGGGGGGGGGAGAGCGCCTCCCTCTAGTCCCATAATGCATGCGTTCTTTTCTGAACCAAAAAAACCACAGTGAATAAAAATCATATTTATTCAAAAAAATTCAGGTAAATGACATCTATATCAGCATTCATATTCAAACCGCTGCAAAAAACCAATATTACAGAAAGAGCCAATATTGTCAAAAGTAGTTGAAAAACAGCTGCGAAAACCCTATGTTACAGAAAGTCAATGTCATCACGTCCATAGAACTCATGGAAGTGTTGCCTTAATTTCATAGGACCAAGCATGAAAAATAATATTTAACAAAGAAATCAGTCTTGAAAGAAGGCAGGAGACAATCAAAGCAACAAATCGAGCCAATATTCTGAGTAAAAGATGGAAAATCTCCAAGTTAGAGTAACCTAAGCATTATAGGGAAGGCTAGGTATCACATGGCCTGAACCTTCCAATCAAAAGGCCTCTACTGATTAGTGCAGCTGAAAGAATTTGAGGTTACATTTATCTAAAGCAGGTGCCATGAATCATGAGCTAAGGAGTTAACAGTGGAATCCAGACTCCAATTATCTCTTGGTCATAGTGACCTTGAGCAGCTAGGCACCAGAAACTGCCAGCCAAACCTAATAAAGGATAGAGGCAAAAAGACCCATTTTACTCTCACAAAAATCCTTGGCAAAAATGGCTTCTCTTATGCTAAGTAACATGAAATTCAGAAAGGTACAAATTCTTCCCACCACTCATCAATATTCTGAAAAACCCATGCATGATTCAGATACTAAATATATCCAGAAAAATACTGGCAAGGTTTTTATTTTTTTAATATTCAGACCAGAGCCATCTGAATGCTCATCTCTAGTAGTGTGGACTAGTGGTTGGAACACCGGATCTCCTTCCCTGTTAGACCAATGTCCATATCTGTAGGTCGTAAAAGGTTGGCCTGCTTTTGACCGCATTCCTTCTCACTCACTTTTAGAATCTCGTAAACTGTGAACATTTTCTTCTCGGCTTTAGTAGCTCACAACAATTTAGTATGCAGTGGCATAGGAGGTTAAGAGCTTGTGTATCTAATCTAGAGGAACCGGGTTTGATTCCCAGCTCGGCCGCCTGAGCTGTGGAGGCTTATCTGGGGAATTCAGATTAGCCTGTGCACTCCCACACACGCCAGCTGGGTGACCTTGGGCTAGTCACAGCTTCTCGGAACTCTCTCAGCCCCACCCGCCTCACAGGGTCTTTGTTGTGAGGGGGGAAGGGCAAGGAGATTGTAAGCCCCTTTGAGTCTCCTACAGGAGAGAAAGGGGGGATATAAATCCAAACTCCTCCTCCTCCTCCTCCTTCTTCTTCTTCTTCTTCTTCGTTTAGTTTGATGAAGAGAAGGTTGAGAGGTGACATGATAGCCATGTTTAGATATCTGAAGGGATGTCATGTTGGCGAGGGAGCAAGCTTGTTTTCTGCTGCTCCAGAGACTAGGGCCAGGGGTCATGGGTTCAAGGTGCAGGAAAAGAGATTCCACCTAAACATCAGAAAAAAATTTCCCGACAGTAAGGCTTGTTGGACAGTGGACTGCGCTACCCTCAGAGTGTGGTGGTCTCCTCCTTTGGAGGTTTTTAAACAGAGGCTGGATGGCCATTTGTCAGGAGTGCTTTGATTGTGTGTTCCTGCATTGCAGGGGGTTGGACAGGATGGGCCTTTGGGGTCTCTTCCAACTCTATGATTCTATGATTTCTCCTTCTATTGAGTCTCAGTTTTGCACCAGACAATACCTGCGCATCGCTCTCTCCCTACACGAAGCCCCTCCTAACATGGCTCTCTTTGCCTTTTCTTTCTAGCGCTGGAGCATGTTCCAAACTCTGTGCGCTTGTGGAAGGCGGCGGTGGAGCTGGAAGAGCCTGAAGATGCCAGGATCATGCTCAGCCGAGCTGTGGAATGCTGCCCCACCAGCGTGGAGGTTAGTTAGTAAGCCTCTACTTCCTCTGTTCCTGCAGATGGTTGCGTAAGAAAGGTGTCCCACTCTGCATAATCGGTGATCATTTTGCTTTAAGATGTGAAAGTCAGTTTGTAGGTGGGGAAAACTAATTTTCTTCCTGAATCTCCTGCAGTCATCCTATCCTTTTGCAAATGTTTACGGCCAAATGACTACCTTGTAGTGTGGTGGAGTCTCCTTCTTGGGAGGTTTTTAAAGAGAGGCTGGATGGCCACCTGTCAGGAGTGTTTTGATTGTGTGTTCCTGCATGGCAGGGGGTTGGACTTGATGGCCCTTGGGGCCTCTTTCCAAATCTATGATTCTATGAACCCTTTGAATTATGTTTTGAGCAGAACTGTTATAGCCCGCTTGCCTTGTGTTCCGCTTTCTATATTTGGTCTTTTTAACAAGTTTAATTGCCTTGCCCTATGTCAGTGATGGTGAACCTTTTCGAGACTGAGTGCCCAAATTGTGACCCAAGACCCACTTATTTATCGCAAAGTGCCAACACGGCAATTTAACCTGAATACTGAAGTTTCAGTTTAGAAAAAATGGTTGGCTCCGAGGCGTGCATTACTCGGGAGTAACCTTAATGGTCGTTGGTGGCTTTGCTTTGAAGCAACCGTGCAACTCTTTCAACGGGTGAATCACGACCTTAGGAGGGTTTACTCAGAAGCAAGCCCCATTGCCAGCAACCGAGCTTACTCCCAGGTAAAGGATCACGCTTTAGTTCTTCGCATGAAAATCAGTGGGGTTTAACAGCGCTTAACAGGGCTACCTACACTGCTTCCCCAAAACTAGGGCTTAGGTTTAATGCTAATAATCGAGCCCAGCGGCCCAGGCCAACCTAGATGTGAGTGGGGTGGTGGGGGCGACTGTTTGCGCGTGCCCACAGAGAGGGCTCTGAGTGCCATTTCTGGCACCCGTGCCATAGGTTCACCACCACTGCCCTATGTGATCGTTAACGTTGGGCTTTTGAGGTCTTGTGTCTCGCTGTCTCATAATTGATTTTGATGCTTCTAATTGTCCCTTTGCAATCAGTTTTACAAAAAAAAAGAGGGGAGGAAGGTTTAGAGAACATTAAGGGAAATGCTCTTTGCGTGACAGCAAGTAAAGTTGTCTTTCCGTTGGACTCTTTCTCCCGCGATGCAGCTTTGGCTCGCTCTGGCGAGACTGGAAACTTACGAGAACGCCCGCAAAGTCCTCAACAAGGCCCGTGAGAACATCCCGACCGACAGGCACATCTGGATCACAGCTGCCAAGCTGGAGGAGGCAAACGGGAACACTCAGATGGTGGAGAAGATTGTTGATCGAGCCATCACCTCGTTAAGGGCTAACGGGGTGGAAATAAACCGGGAGCAGTGGATCCAGGTGCCTCTTTGGATTACCTCCTTGGGAGTCCTCTTTATGGGCGACCTTGTGAATTGTTTTGTTTTGTTCCGGTTCTGTTATTGGTTCTCAGGGCGGATTTTATGAGGCAGTCCGGTTTGAATGGACACAGAAAATAACTTTTATTGCAAAATTAATGGGTCCGTGTGCTTTTCATGATCTGCCTACAGAAAATCCGGCTGTAAATGAATGTGTTGGACCGTATGTTAACCTCAAACTAAAAACTGCTCCTTCTCTGGAACCTACAGTGCAGATGCCTTAGATTTGCAGGGGAGGATGGTGGTGGGAGGTGAAAGGGTGAAAGGAGCAGCAGTGGCTTAGGAGGTTAAGAGCTCATGTATCTAATCTGGAGGAACCGGGTTTGATTCCCAGCTCTGCCGCCTGAGCTGTGGAGGCTTATCTGGGGAATTCAGATTAGCCTATGCACTCCCACACACGCCAGCTGGGTGACCTTGGGCTAGTCACAGCTTCTCGGAGCGCTCTCAGCCCCACCTACCTCACAGGGTGTTTGTTGTGAAGGGGGAAGGGCAAGGAGATTGTAAGCCCCTTTGAGTCTCCTACAGGAGAGGAAGGGGGGATATAAATCCAAACTACTACTCCTCTTCCTCCTCCTCCTCCTCCTCCTCTTCTTCTTCTTCATCTTGTAAAGAAAAGGCAGGAGAGGTTGGTTTGTAAAACGTTGCAGTCTTAAGAACTTGAGAAGAGCCCCGTCGGGTCAGACCAGTGGTCCCTCTAGTCCAGCATCTTGTCTCACAGATTGGCTGGCCAGTTCCTCTTGAGGGTTTAGAGCAGAGGTGTCCAACTCTGGTGCCTCAGTTGTTCATGGACTACAATTCCCATCAGTCCCTGCTGGCATGGCCAATTGGCTTATTTTCTGCTGCTCTAGAGACTAGGACAAGGAGTTATGGATTCAAGGTGCGGGAAAAGGCCAGCCACAGTCTATGTGTCTGTGAACATTGCAGTCTGTGAACATCTGAGGCGCCGGAGTTGAACACCCCTGGTTTAGAGGCTGATGCCTTCATAAGAACCTATTTCTTGTAGAGAATTTATACATGTTCCAGACCAGAGCCTTATCCGTGGTTGTGTGAGGTTTTCAGTGCTTCTTCAGGGGTACTGGAAATTCCAAATCTGGCTTGTCGAGAGTCATTCGAGGGGATATTTAGCTTGGTATTATGCCCGCCGTATCCCTTTACCGACAGCACTAATTGGTCATAAATTGCAGGTGGCATGGTATAGCCTTATGTCGTAAGAGCTCAGAAGCCATGCAGGGTTTTTCTCTTTCTCACAATACTAGAACCAGGGGGCATTCATTGAAAATCCTAGGGGGAAGAATTAGGACTAATAAAAGGAAACACTTCTTCACGCAACGTGTGATTGGTGTTTGGAATATGCTGCCACAGGAGGTGGTAATGGCCACTAACCTGAATAGCTTTAAAAAGGGCTTGGACAGATTTATGGGGGAGAAGTCGATCTATGGCTACCAATCTTGATCCTCCTTGATCTGAGATTGCAAATGCCTTAGCAGACCAGGTGCTCGGGAGCAGCAGCAGCAGCAGCAGCAGAAGGCCATTGCTTTCACATCCTGCCTGTGAGCTCCCAAAGGCACCTGGTGGGCCACTGCGAGTAGCAGAGAACTGGACTAGATGGACTCTGGTCTGATCCAGCAGGATAGTTCTTATGTTCTTAGGGTTGGTACAGGTTGTGGACCTTCAAGTTAACTGTGAAGAACCATTCTTTTTAGGACTCTGGTGATTTAAAAGGACTTAAATGTTCTTTAAAAAAAGATTGGATCTGAAATTTGTATCTGTATTAGGAAATAAATAGTACAATATAGGAATTAGTATATATGTTTGTATGTTTCAGGCACCTTATTGCACACAAATAGAGTACTTTGCACTTTCCTTCTCTGTGTATATGTTTCTGTTTCAAGCCATTGGGCATAGTGTAAATAGTAGATTTCTTTATACAATAATCATTGCCCAAGATATATTATAAGTTGCCTTCATAAGAACAACAGAAGGTCCCTGTTCGATCAGACTAGTGGTCCATCTAGTCCTACATCCTTTCTCACACTGGGCCAACCTGTGGAGGTCCAGTAACAGTCATAGAGTCCAAGGCCTTCGTCAGAACATAAGAAGAGCCCTGCTGGATCAGACCAGCGGGGGCCCGTCTAATTCAGCATCCTGTCTCACAGAGTGGCCAACCAGTTCCTCTGGAGGTCCAACAACAGGGCACAGAGACTGAGGCTTTCCCCTGATGTTGTGATTTGACATCACTTATGAATGTAAATGGGTTGGCAAAGGGTTGTCCTTGCAGTGATTTTCTAGGGGCCTTGTGAAGGGAGATCTTTCTTCGCTGTGGGGCTGAAGATCCTTAAGAAAGAACATAGGAACACAAGAAAGAGCCTGCTGGATCAGACCAGAGTCCATCTAGTCCAGCACTCTCCTATTCGCAGTGGCCCACCAGGTGCCTTTGGGAGCTCACCTGCAGGATGAAGAAGAAGAAGAGTTTGGATTTATATCCCCCCTTTCTCTCCTGCAGGAGACTCAAAGGGGCTTACAATCTCCTTGCCCTTCCCCCCTCACAACAAACACCCTGTGAGGTGGGTGGGGCTGAGAGAGCTCCGAGAAGCTGTGACTAGCCCAAGGTCACCCAGCTGGCGTGTGTGGGAGTGTACAGGCTAATCTGAATTCCCCAGATAAGCCTCCACAGCTCAGACGGCAGAGCGGGCAATCAAACCCAGTTCCTCCAGATTAGATACACGCTCTCTTAACCTCCTACACCACTGCTGCTCCCGAGACCCTGGTCTGCTAAGGCATTTGCAATCTCAGATCAAGGAGGTAGCCAGGGATCTTTGGTAGCCAAAGATCGGCTTCTCCTCCATCAATCTGCCCAAGCCCCTTTTAAAGCTATCCTTGACCTGTAAAGATCCAGATGCTAAGCATCAGATGTTCTCTGCTACTGAGTATATTTTGCTTTAGTCTCACCGAAAGCGAAGGTCCCCAGTTCTCTGTTTCCTGCGTGGCTGAGGGGCCTAGTCCTTGCCCGACCCTCCAGACCCTGAAGTTGCCTCTGTCTGATGTTCACGGTGATTCCAATGTCTCGTTTAGGATGCTGAGGAGTGTGATAAAGCGGGCAGCGTGGCCACGTGCCAGGCAATCATGAGAGCTGTGATCGGGATCGGGATCGAGGAGGAGGACCGGAAGCACACCTGGATGGAAGATGCAGACAGCGTGAGTTTGAGGGCAGGGGCTGAAGGCAGACAGGATGTGGCCCCCTGCTGTGTGTGTTAATGGATTGCTAATCTAAGGATAAGGAGCCACGTGGCGTAGTGGTTAAGTTCTTGCACTGCCACTCACATGGTCAGGAGTTCGAGCCCCCTGTGGGTCAGATATCCTGGCAGCTGGCTCATGGTCAACTCAGCCATCCATCCATTCCTTGGTCGGTAAATGAGTACCTAGCTCATAGCTAGGGGGTAAAGAATAGCCGGGGAAAGCAGTGGCAAACTACCCCACAAAAGAGGCTTGCCTATGAAATCACTGCTCGCAGTGGTACCCCAGGGTCGGGCACGACTGAAGGGGAAACTTTACCTTTTTAATCTAAGGATGGGGTCCTCCGGGGACAGCGTTGAATGCAGAGGCGAGTTCTGATCTCCCCAGCCTTCATCTCTGAGCACGGCACAAGGCTGCAGGTGCCTCTTAAAGAGCTGATTCTTTCGATGGGTGAAGCACAAATGAGACTTTTGAAATGTGAATGTTTAATCTGAAACTGGGTTGGTGTTAAGTGTTAAAGCTCCTAATTCGCAAAACACACAAAGGCATACGAGGCTGCCTTATACTGAATGAGTTACTGTAATATTCACAGTACAAGAGAAGAGGAGTTGGGATTCATACCCGCCTTTCTCTTTACAGGAGAGAAAGAGTCTCAAAGTGGTTTACAAACTCCTTCCCTTCCTTTCCCTACAACAGACACCTTGTGAGGTGTGGGGGAGGAGAGACGGAGAGAGTTCTGAGAGAACTGGGACTAGCCCCTTGTCTTCATGTGGAAGAGTGGGGAAACAATCAGAGTCTGCTGCTCATGTGACGGAGTGCAAAATCAAACCCAGTTCTCCAGCTCAGAGTCCACTGCTCTTAACCACAGTGCTGCCCTCTTGAGAGCCAGCATGGTGTGGTTACGAGCTGGTGGATTCTAATCTGGAGAACCAGGTTTGATTCCCCACTCCTCCACCTGAGTGGTGGAGGCTTATCTGGTGAACCAGATGTGTTTCCACATTCCTACATTCCTGCTGGGGGACCTTGGGCTAGTCACAGTTCTCTCTGAATTCTCTCAGCCCCACCTGCCTCACAAGGTGTCTGTTGTGGGGAGAGGGAGGGAAAGGAGATTGTCAGCCCCTTTGAGTATCCTTAGTGGGTATAAATCCATCTGGGCGCCACTCAGGGAATTTGGGTTGACTCTGTTTTTAGGGTTCTGTACACTGCTATTGATTTTAAGGCTTGTAATTGTGTTTTAAATGAATTTTTGGATATTATGTGTTGTGTTGTAAACCGCCTAGAGCCCACCGGGGATGAGGCGTTCTACGAAATCCAAATAAACAACAACAACAACAATAATAATAATCCTCCTTCTGCATGCAAAAGAAAGCCCCTTCCAATATGCTGTAGCCCCTTCCCCCAGAACTGTTTTTCAGTCTATGCAGTAAGTGATGACCCTGTAAGTATGTAAGCATTGATCCGTTTTGCTGTACTAATTTTGCTATTTTTTCACCCCTTACCTGACAGTGTGTTGCTCACAATGCTTTGGAGTGTGCCCGGGCTATTTACGCTTACGCCTTGCAAGTTTTCCCAAGCAAGAAAAGCGTCTGGTTGCGAGCGGCTTATTTTGAAAAGAATCATGGAACCAGGTACAGCCGTGTGTGTGTGTGTGTGTGTGTGTGTGAGAGAGAGAGAGAGAGAGCGAGAGAGAGAGAGAGAGAGAGAAAGAAAGAAAGAAAGAAAGAAAGAAAGAAAGAAAGAAAGAAAGAAAGAAAGAAAGAAAGAAAGAAAGAAAGAAAGAAAGAAAGAAAGAAAGAGAACTGGGTCTGATCCCCCAGTCCTCCACATGAGCAGCAGACTCTTATCTGGTGAACTGGACTTGCTTCTCTGCTCTTCCACATGAAGCCTGCTGGGTGACCTTGGGCCAGTCCCAGTTCTCTCAGAACTCTCTCAGCAGCCCCACCGACCTCACAAGGTGTCTGTTGTGGGGAGAGGAAGGGAAAGGAGCTTGTAAGCCACCTTGAGTCTCCTTGCAAAAGCGAAAGGCAGGGTATAAATCCAAACTCCTCCTCTCTTACATCCAGCCAATGCATCGAAAGCCGTGGCGTTGGACTTCGTAATAGTAACGATGCCTACAAAGGCTGTTTGCGTCTCTTGTCAGGACCAACTCTTGATGGGGGCTGGTGCGTCCATATATTCTGCTATATGTGAAGTCCAATTGACGTACCTCCTGATTGATATGTGGAAGGGGTCTGTTTCTTGCTTTCTTGCAGGAGCAGCAGTGGCGTAGTGGTTAAGAGCAGGTGCACTCTAATCTGGAGGAACCGGGTTTGATTCCCTGCTCTGCCGCTTGAGCTGTGGAGGCTTATCTGGTGAACTAGATTAGCTTGTGCGCTTCAACACACGCCAGCTGGGTGACCTTGGGCTACTCACAGTTCTTCGGACTCTTTCAGCCCCACCCACCTTACAGGGTGTTTGTTGTGGGGGGTGGGGGTGGGGAGAGGAGATAAACCCCTTTGATTCTCCTTACAGGAGAGAAAGGGGGGATATAAATCCAACTCTTCTTCTTTCCTTTCACCTTTTGGATGTTTATTGCGATAACAGAAGTAGATAACTAGGCAAGACCCTGGCCTCGGGCAACAGGATATGTCCGTTGCTCCACAGGGGCGAGGTTTCGAAGGTGGCATATCTTTCTCCTTCATGCTTCTTTGAGACTCCTAAGCTCTTAAACCGGGGTCTTCAAACTATGGCCCTCCAGATGTTCATAGACTACAATTCCCATGAGCCCTACCACTTGGCCATGCTGGCAGGGGCTGATGGGAATTGTAGTCCATGAACATCTAGAGGGCTATAGTTTGAAGATCCCTGTCTTAAACAATTCTCTTCACACTTCCGCTGGGAAAAAGGGAGAGGGGCTGGGTTGGGGATAAAACAACCTAAGAATAGCCAGGTCGCCAAAACTGGCTTTCTCAATGTAGGGACGACTTCCTTACTGCTTTCGATAAACGCCGCTGATCAACCGTCAAGAGTTTGTTTATTGGCTTAAGGCAGGGGACTTCAAACTATGGCCCTCCATATGTTCATGGACTACAATTCCCATCAGCCGCTGCCAGCATGGCCAAGTGGCAGGGCTGATGGGAATTGTAGTTCATGAACATCTGGGGGGCCATAGTTTGAAGACCCCTGGCTTAAGGACTGAGACGTAACCATCTCATGCGTCAGGATGCTGGGATTTCCTGATCACGGCTACTTTTGTGTTCCGTTGCAGGGAATCCTTGGAGGCTCTCTTGCAGCGGGCGGTCGCCCACTGCCCCAAAGCAGAAGTCCTTTGGCTGATGGGAGCAAAGTCCAAGTGGCTCGCCGGAGACGTGCCTGCTGCCAGGAGCATTTTGGCTCTGGCTTTCCAGGTGAGAGGCGTCGCCGTTTATGGCTATTACAAGAGAGGTTTTGGACATGGCAGGATACCGAAGTAGTGGTGTTCCCCAAAGCAGAGGCGTAACTAGGCCAGAGTGCATCCAGTGCACACTGTGGCCTCCACCCCCCCACGGCCCCCCGCCCCTCCGCTCCTGGGAAATGTAGTTCCCACCAGGTCCAGCCAACGCAGGCAGGCTTCTTCTCTGGGATGTTCCATTCCTAAAAGTAAGTGGAGGGGGGCCAGGGGATTTTTCTGCACCCCACATGACCAGAATCGATACGCCCGGTCGTTGTGCACCCCCTTCCCCCTGGTGGCTTCGCCACTGCCCCAAAGCCATCTTGCGACTGCCAGGTGTGACGAGATCTGTGCCTTCAAGAGTGAGTTGATGGGTGGAGTTAAGAACCAGGAAAAGCGGAGATCAAAGGAGAGAGTTCAATAGGCAAGCTGCGTTGCTGGCAGTGGGGTGCCTCCTCGCCTGTAAATGGGGAAACCTGTGGAGACCCCACTGCGCAGCGAAAGGCCCCGAGGTAAGCGTCCCGTGTGCAATGGGCCTGCGTGTTTTTGCCAATTATGGCAAGCGAGAGCAGCAAGCAGTGGAGTTTTTCAACTGGGCAAGGAAGGTTGACACTTGCAAACTGTGCAGTCTCGAGAGCCTTTAAGCACAGTGGCCGTGCATTCAGACTTGGTTATTGGAGTCTTTTTCTGGTAGAAACTCTTGGATGGCCGTTAGGCTAAACCAGGGCCAATTGGCCATGCTGGCAGGGGTTGATGGGAATTGTAGTCCATGAACATCTGGAGAGCCGCAGGTTGCAGACCCCTGGGCTAAATGAATATGTTTGTCCCAGAGGTGGACTCGGTCTGACACAAACTGAGCCTAAGAACGCACCAGACTTAATGCCTGTCCCTGCTTTCCCATCTTCTCCGTTCCGCGGTTCTTTAGGCCAACCCCAACAGCGAAGAGATCTGGTTGGCTGCCGTCAAGTTGGAATCTGAAAACAACGAATACGAGAGAGCCAGGAGGCTGCTGGCTAAAGCTCGGAGCAGCGCCCCGACCGCCCGGGTAAGCTGTGGGTGGGCTGTGGCCGTGTTTGGTCCTTTCGGTTGCTTGTTCTCCGCACCCCCCACTTCACCCCAATTTCACAGGAAAGTTGTCTTTTATTCTGAATCAGACCCATTGACCTACAGTGCTCAGGGTGGCTGTAGCTCATTCACTATATTAGCAAAGTTATGCACGTTTGGCTCATGTTCTAACAATCCCACTTTTTATGCATCAGAGCGATTTTTATTCAAATAATGAAATTTATCAAGGTACAGTTCTGTCAGAGTAAACATTCATCTAAGCAGGAATCTAAACATGCTGTGTGTTGTCTCTTTAAATATCATTTCTGTCTTTTCTCCTTGTTTCGCTAAATGGGACTTATTCAAGGGACTTGTGATCTCTGCTTATTTTCCTCTAACTTACATTTCCAAATGAAAAAAGGAAGTTCTCTCCCCAGTGTGGAGAGGTATCGACTTATTTTCCTCTTAACTTATATTTCCAAATGAAAAAAATGAAGTTAGAGCAGTGGTTCTCAACCTTCCTAATGCCGCGGCCCTTTAATACAGTTCCTCATGTTGTGGTAACCCCCAATCCTAACATTTATCCATTTTACAGATGGAAAACACTGATGCAGAGAGTCTTATGCAACCCCCGTGAAAGGGTCGTTCAACCCCCAAAGCAGTCGCAACCCACAGGTTGAGAACCGCTGAGTTAGAGAAAAATAAGCAGAGATTACAAGTCCCTCAAATAAGCGGTTGAGTGAAACAAGGAAAAACTTGCTCCTGTCATGTCAGAAAGCAAGCAGAAATAAATTGTATTTAAAGAGATAACACACAGCTTGTTTGGATTAATGCTTGGGTGTATGTTTATTCTGACAGAACTGTAAAAATCTATTCTTCCTTTGGCAAATGTCATTATCTGAATAAAAATTGCTTTGATGAAGAAAAATGGATTGTTAAAACATGTGCCAGACATGTGCAAATGCACTAATACAGCAAATACGCATTTGGCTGCACAGAGGTAGGAGACCCCCAGGAGATCCAGGCGACTATGGCGAAGCAGGTAGTGGCAAACTACCTCTGTTTGCCTCTTCCCTTGGAAGACCTATGAGGTCAACATAATTTGGCTGCAACTTGACAACAATCTTCTATGGCTACCAATCTTGATCCTCCTTGATCTGAGATTGCAAATGCCTTAGCAGACCAGGTGGTCAGGAGCAGCAGCAGCAGAAGGCCCTTGCTTTCACCTCCGGCATGTGAGCTCCCAAAGGCACCTGGTGAGCCATTGCGAGTAGCAGAATGCTGGACTAGATGGACTCTGGTCTGATCCAGCTGGCTTGTTCTTATGTTCTTATGTTCTTAATTACCACTACCAGTCAACAATCAGACATTGGCCATAAGGAGCTGGCGTGGTATAGTGGTTAAGAGGGGTAGACTCTAATCTGGGGAACCATCCTTGATTCCTCACTCCTCTGTCTGAGTGACATAGTCTAATCTGGTCAACCAGATTTGTTTCCCTGTTCCTTCTTATGATGCCTGCTGGGAGACCTTGGGCTAGTCACAGTTCTCTCCAAACTCTCTCAGCCCCCACCTGCCTCACAATGGGCCTGTTGTGGGGAGAGGAAGGGAAGGAGTTTGTAAGCTGCTTTGAGGCTCCGTACAGGAGAGAAAGGCAGGGTGTAAATCGAAGCTCTTTCCTCCTCCTGCTCCTCCTGCTCCTGCTCCTCCTCCTGCTCCTCCTTCTTCTCCTCTTCTATAAAGCCAAAAATGGATTGGGATGGACATGTAACTGTGAAAATCAAAGCCTCTGCAGTGGAATGTTTCCCTGACTGGAAGCTGCGTTCGCCTTTCAGGTCTTCATGAAGTCGGTCAAGCTCGAGTGGGTGCTCGGGAATATTGAGGCGGCCCAGGAGCTCTGCGAGGAAGCCCTGAAGCATTACGAAGCCTTCCCCAAGCTGTGGATGATGAAAGGGCAGATCGAGGAGCAGCAGGAGCTGACGGAAAACGCCCGCGAGGCCTATAACCAAGGGGTAAGGCCGATGGGAAGGAAGGGCCAGCGTGGTGTAGTGGTTAAGAGCTGGTGGATTCTAGTCTGGAGAACCGGGTTTGATTCCCCACTCCTCCACCTTAGTGGCAGAGGCTTATTTGGTGAGCCAGATGTGTTTCCGCACTCCTACATATTCTTGCTGGGTGACCTTGGGCTAGTCACAGTTCTTTGGAGCGCTCTCAGCCACACCTCCCTCACAAGGTGTCTGTTGTGGGGGGAGGAAGGGAAAGGGCATGTAAGCCACCTTTGAGTCTCCTTACAGGAGAGAAAGGTGGAGTATAAGTCCAAACTTCTCCTCCTCCTCCTCCTCCTCTTCTTCTTCTCCTTCTCCTTCTTCTCCTCCTCCTCCTCCTCCTCCTCCTCCTCCTCGTCCTCCTCCTTCTCCTTCTTCTTCTTTTCCTTCTTCTCCTTCTCCTTCTTCTTCTCCTTCTTCTTCTCCTTCTTCTTCTCCTCCTCCTTCTCCTCCTCCTCCTCCTCCTTCTTGTTCTTGTTCTTCTTGTTCTTGTTCTTGTTCTTCTTGTTCTTGTTCTTCTTCTTGTTCTTCTTGTTCTTCTTGTTCTTGTTCTTCTTCTTGTTCTTCTTGTTCTTGTTCTTCTTCTTCTTCTTCGAAACATGGAGGAGAGTTTTGTGGATTCCACGGACTGCCAAAGAGAGATCAGTGGATTCTAGATCAAATCAAGCCTGAATTTTCCCTAGAATTTAACATGACTAAATGGAGGCTGTCATACTTTGATTACAACATGAGGAGACAAGACTCATTCGAAGTGAAAATCATGATAGGAAAAGTTGGAGGCAGCAGGAAAAGACCAACCACGGGATGGGTCAGTTCTCTAAAGGAAACCACAGCTCTCAGCTTGCAAGACCGGAGTCAGGCTGGTTGTGGTGGGTTTTCCGGGCTGTGTGGCCATGGTCTGGTGGATCTTGTTCCTAACATTTCGCCTGCATCTGTAGCTGGCATCTTCAGAGGCGTATCAAGGAGAGAAGTCTGTTACACACTGTGTCCAGTGAGAAGGGAATGTTTTAGTGGGGTATACGTTGTCCCAGAGTGGGGAACCAATCAGTAAGTGCTTGGATGGAACTTGGGTGAAACAACCAGTTGGATCTGGCCGTGAAAGCCTTCGACAGTACAGAGTCAGGCTGTGAACAACGAGAGTTTGGGAGGCCAATAGTTCATAGGGCAGTGATGGCGAACCTATGGCACAGGTGCCAGAGGTGGCACTCGGAGCCCTCTCTGTGGGCACGCGCACACAGAGTTCGTCATGTGGGGAGCGGAAAATCACCCCCCTCCCACACACACACACACACCTAGGCTGGCCTGGGTCTCTGAGCACGAGGTGCGTGCACCGCGGTGAGCAGGGAGGACTTGGCTGGCGGGGTGGGGTAGGGGCGCAGAGATGCTAGAGAGGCACAGAGCGGTGCGCACAGGACTTGTTGGAGGCTAGAGCAGGCTGGCCCCTGCTCGAGCGGGTGGGGCGAAGGAAGAGGGAGCCGACCAGTTTTTTCTAAACTAAAGCCTCAGCATTCAGGTTAAATTGCCGGGTTGGCACTTTGCGAAAAATAAGTGGGGTTTGGGTTGCCATTTGGGCACTCAGTCTCAAAAAGGTTCGCCATCACTGTCATAGGGTTTCCATAAGTCAGAAGCAACTTGACGGCTCGTAAACACACACGAGGCGAAAATTAATTTCCCACAGAATGCAAGGGTGGTTTAGGTGGCTTGCAAGTTTCTCCGCAGCCTGCTGTCCCTAAAGGAACGTACAGTCTAGCTAGAGGAGAGTAAGTGAGGGGAAGCTATTGGCTCAGGGCATTTTACGCTTCAACACGACTTTGTGGCCAAGTGCCAAAAATTCACCACTCGGGTCAGCGGTCCTCCCAGCCTTCTTGCGTGTTCTGCTTGAACTATTCTTCTGTGCGAAGATTAATCACCGGTGCTGGGAAAGTAACTTAATTTACAGGATCCCTTGCAACTAATTTACAGGAACCCTTGCTCACTTGACTGTCCGAGATATGTGGGTATTAGGAATTTCTCTCCTGGACGGGTCTTAGACAAATCTGAAAGAGACTCTGACAACTCTGTTGTGGAGCTTTTGTTAAATATGAAGCAGATACACACACATAGAAAAAGGCCATATTCAATTGAGCAAGGGCCCATTTTCCTTCCTGGACCAGTTTCTGAAAGTTCAAACAGTTGCGTGTCAGATAGATACTTTAGTTTTCTGTGGAGGGCAACCCCTGTCCAAATTAGGTCCTGACATTTGGCATATCCAGAGGGTGACATCGCTGAGAAAGAAGCATGAGAGTACATTTTCAGTGAGCAAGACAAGAGATAACTTTCAATGAAGGCTTAAATTAACATTGAAGTGATTCAGGGTGGCATGCAAGGGTGGGGAGGAAGGGGGCCCAGCATCTGGACATGGCCCACCCACCCTAGCAGAGGGAGGGGAGGGAGGGGGAGGGTTGACATGCAAGGGGAGGGGAGGGAGGGGTGGCATGCAAGGATGGGGAGAAGGGGGCCCAACATCTGGACATGGCCCACCCACCCTAGCAGAGGGAGGGGAGGGAGGTGGAGGGTTGACATGCAAGGGGAGGGGAGTGAGGGGAGGGAGGGAGGGGTGGCATGCAAGGGAGGGGAAAAAGTAGCAAAATTTCTTTTACAAGTGACAGAATTTTCTGAGTAACGTCCAATGCTAGATACAGTTTATCTGTCTGTGTTTTGAATGTACTTTTGATTTGTACTTCAGAAATGTTTGTAATGCTCTGGAGCCTATTTTAATATGCCAAATAAAGGTTGTTGTATTGATATTGAGAATAAATTACGGGCCTTGCCTTACTGGGGAAATGAGCAAGGGAATTTGCTTGTCTGTTCTTGTCCTTCTATGGCGGCAGAGGGGGTGGATCCATCTTCCTTGCTGGGTGTGTATGTGTTTGCATGTCACTATCGCAGTCGTTGTCGTGCGCTTCCTCATTCCCGGGTTTGCTAAGCCAGAGGTTTGTGTTTTCAACAGCTGAAGAAGTGCCCCGGCTCCATCCCCCTTTGGCTCCTGCTGTCCAGGCTCGAGGAGAAGGTCGGGCAGCTCACCCGAGCCAGAGCCATCTTGGAAAAATCCCGCTTGAAGAATCCGAAGAACCAAGATCTCTGGTGAGTGCTGTTTTGAGAGCTGGCATGGTGTAGTGGTTATAAGAGCAGGTGGATTCTAATCTGGAGAACTGGGTTTGATTCCCCACTCCTCCACCTGAGTGGTGGAGGCTTATCCGGTGAACCAGATTAGCTTGTGCGCTCCAACACATGCCAGCTGGGTAACCTTGGGCCAGTTACAGTTCTCTCAGAATTCTCTTAGTCCCACATATCTCACAAGGTTGTTGTGAGGAGAGGAAGGGAAAGGAGTTTGTAAGCTGCTTTGAGCCTCCTTACAGGAGAGAAAGGTGGGGTATAAATCCAAACTCCTCCTCCTCCTCCTCCTCCTCCTCCTTCTTTTTAGATATTTATTACGGCCTTTTGGCCAGCCAACAGTTCAAAATCAGAGTACATGTGAACACATAGCACTCCATGTATACAAAAATATAATATAAATTGTATAATCCATTATAAAATCTATTGATAAAAAACATTAACTTCAGGCATTATTACAGTCCTCGTCGCACAGTATAGCTCTTTGTCTTAATAAGGAATTACGCTTGTTGTGTACCAGTATACAAAATTTAGCTACCTTCTGTGAAATACCTTCTCCTCCTTTTTCTTCTGGTGAGTGCGAAGCACCAGGAAAGGGGGGGCCACTGTTTTGAGAGCTGGCATGCCCCCCCCCCCCTTTAAGCTCTTAACATCTGGGACCTTTCCATCCATGGGACTCGCCGTTCCCTCCCTCTTGGGGCGGATTTAAAATTAGGGTTTCTTGGACGCCTCTTATTATTTTACTGCTGTTTTCAAAGGTTTTAACTATATTTATTTGTATGGAGATTTATGTTGTACACCGCCCGGAGCCCCTCGGGGATGGGGCGGTATGAAAGTCTAAATAATAAATAAAAATAAAAATAAGTAAAATGGTTCGGAGAGTGGACTCTCATCTGGAGAACTGAGTTCGATTCCCCATGTCTTCACATGAGTGGCAGACTCTTGTCTGGTGAACTGGATTTGCCTCCCTGCTCCTTCGCATGAAGCCTGCTGGGTGACCTTGGGCTAGTCACAGTTCTCTCATAACTCTCTCAGCCCCACCTGCCTCACAAGGGATCTGTTGTAGGGAGGGGAAGGGAAACTGTGGCGAATTCTGCACGGGCCAAAACAGCGGCGTGAAAATGGCATAAAAGGGTTTAAAACAATGTAAAAGGGTTTACACCACAGTTTTTGGCCCTTTGTAATCCACCTGTGTCAATTCCGCAGGGCCTCCAAGACACGGCTGTTCCCCCAGGCCTTTTCCAACTAGCCAGCCGGATTGTTTGAACTCACTGTAACATCTTTTCGGTCTCCAAGGGGAGGAGGGAAGGATGGAGGGCGGGAAGGACAAATTTGTGCCATCGGTTACTACCATCTTAGCGTTATTTTAAAATTATTTTAAAATGTTGATTGGTTAATTTTAGATGTGAATTTATATTGTTAATATTTATTTGTTTATTTATTTGTTTTATATACCGCCCTCCCCCTGAGGGCTCAGGGTGGTTTACAGCAATGTTAAAACATACATTAAAACATAATTTAAATATTAATTACACAAAAACAGAACCCATTTTAAAATGTGGATGGCATCTGGCTACCCCCCTCCTCCCCTTGTGCCCACGGGAGGCCAGATGACACGGTAGATGTATTTTTAACCAGGCTGGCCAAACGCCTGGTGGAACAGGTCCGTCTTGCAGGCCCTGCGGAAACTCTGTAAGTGCCGCAGGGCCCTGGTCTCCTGAGGGAACCTGTTCCACCAGGTAGGGGCCAGGGCTGAAAAGGCCCTGCCCCTCGTCGAGGCCAGCCTGGGATCATTTTTGGGCCAGGGATCACGAGTAGGTCCTCCTCTGAGGATGGAATGTTTGAACTGTGTTGTGACCCGCCCAGAACCTTCGGGGATAGGGCGGGATATAAATCATAAACGATCAGACAAACAAATAAATAAGTTTATAAGCTGTTTTGGGATTCCTTACGGTGGAGAAAAGCGGGGTATAAAAACCAAACTCATCTCTTTCTCCTCCTTTCCCTCGGTGTGGTTGTTCTTAAGATAACACCATCTTCGTATGTTGAACCTGGATGTCCTTTCCTCTTTCAGGCTGGAGTCTGTTCGCTTAGAATACAGAGCTGGACTGAAGAACATCGCAAACACCCTGATGGCCAAAGCGCTGCAGGAGTGTCCCAACTCTGGTAACATGATTTGTTTTTCCGCGGGGCTTTTTGTTCAGATTCCGAGTTTTCTTTTTTTAAAGGGGAAAATAGCAGCCCTTCGAATAACTTTTCAGATGATACAGAGAAGCCTTACCCGTGAAGGCTTTAAAAGAGGAGTAGACAAATTCACAGAGGACGGAGCCATCAAAGACCACTATCGGTGATGACTATTACTCCCTCCAGTACCAGAGGCAGCAGTGGCGTAGTGGTTAAGAGCAGGTGCACTCTAATCTAGAGGAACCGGATTGGATTCCCCACTCTTCCGCCTGAGCTGTGGAGGCTTATCTGGGGAATTCAGATTAGCCTGTGCACTCCAACACATGCCAGCTGGGTGACTTTGGGCTAGTCACAGTTCTTCTGAGCTCTCTCAGCCCCACCTACCTCACAGGGTGTTTTTTTGTGAGGGAGAATAATAATACTAATAACCTTTAATGGCATAATTCAAACAACAGCAGCGATATACCAGCAACAATGGCAACCTCAGTGTAATGATACCATCTCCAGTACAGTTATAACCATTTGTTGATGATGGAGCACAAAAAGTTAGCCGGCGCTTCCAATACACTTGCAGAACCACAATCCAGCATTGTTGCCACAATTGATAGATCAGTGTTATCAATGGGGGGGTTTAGCCACGGGTTTAGATATTTGTTCCTGGCTAAACTGTGTAACGGGCAGTGTAATATCACTGGATTGATTCTTCGTAGGCTGAACGGCAGGGACAAAATCTTTTATTAAAAGGCACTTTCTGTATTCTACCCTGAGTGGTAGCTGAAGGGAGAATATTGCACCAGGCAAGGGTCAGGGCTCGTCGCAATTTGGGTTCTAGAACCAAATGGAAGTATTTGGCCGTGGTATATGGTTTTAACGGTATACCCAAGTGCAAGGGAGAGCAGCGTTTATTAGCCTGCTGCATCAGGTGACTGTACTCGAGATCATACAATCTCTTTTTGATAGTCAGCTTTAGCTCATTGGCATTCGTTAGAGCCAATGCATCCAAGGATAGACCCATTTTGTGGATTTTCGCCTCAACAAAGGACCACCACTCAGTTTTGGATTGTGAGGGAGAAGTGAAAGGAGTTTGTAAGCCCCTTTGAGTCTCCTTACAGGAGAGAAAGGGGGGACATAAATCCAACTCCTCCTTCTTCTTCAGGATGCTTCCCTTCAGTACTCGTTTAGGAGCTTCATTTGGCAGCAACGAGGGTATAATTTTGGCCAGGCCTTCTGCATATCCACGCCCTGAATTTTTTTGCCGAAACTGGTTCGAACAGAGAATTATTCACACTTCGGCTCAAGCATATTGCTTGCCTGACATAATCTCTGTTCATGTGGGGAGCGGGGGTGGGGAAGGAAGTCAGTCTGATTTTCCGTCCCACTTGCTCTGCAGTTGATCCCCTGCAAACGCCAGACTTTTAAGTTGTGTTTTCCTCCGGCATCAGGTTAGAAAATAAACGCAGCCGCTTTCTTCTGGAGCCCACGGAATGCTCCCCTGCGTCTTCCCTCCTCCTGCCTCCCAAGAGAGCATGAAAGGGTAGAGCTCTCCAGGGAGAGGAGCGCAGTCCCCCGTGCTTTCCGGGATCTGGGCGAATTCCTTTGCTTTCCTTTCTAGCCTCCTGAGCCCCAGTCAACAGCAGGCCCCTCCCCCCCCCCCCCCCCCGCTTTGTTCCACCGTGACGCTTGCTAGACGGCTTCCAGATGGCGCCCGCTTCCTTTCCTTGACAGAGCTCTCTCTAGAGGACTGTACTCGATCTTGTTTGCTTATCGCTGAAGAGATGAGAGCTGATAGCTGGGACAGACCCTGCGCGGGTGCGTCAGCTGCAATCAGAATCCCGCCCCGCCTGGCTTTTGTGCTCAGACGTCAGTGCGGTCCGGATCAATTGCCGGAGCATCCGCAGCCGAGCGCCGGGAGCGGACGTGGCGCTGATCTTCCCTGCGGGGAGCTGCCTCCTGTGGAGAGGACAGTCTCTGAATTTGTTCTTGAAGGTTGACGCATGGATGTGGACGGGGCTCCTGAATCGTTCAGTAGGAGGTTCCAGACAGTTTTGTCTTGGACGCCTGAGAAGTAAATGGAGCAGGAGCGGTTCTAAGGAGAGGCTGCAACTCAGCGGAAGAGCGTTTTGTTTGGCATCCCGAAGGCCGCCAAGTTGAATCCCCAGTTTCTCCAGGACCTGGGGCTTGGACAGATTTATGGAGGAGAAGTCGATTTATGGCTACCAATCTTGATCCTCTTTGATCTGAGATTGCAAATGCCTTAAAAGACCAGATGCTCGGGAGCAGCAGCAGCAGCAGAAGGCCATTGCTTTCACCTCCTGCCTGTGAGCTCCCAAAGGCACCTGGTGGGCCACTGCGAGTAGCAGAGAGCTGGACTAGATGGACTCTGGTCTGATCCAACTGGCTTGTTCTTATGTTCTTAAATGACCTGGCAGTAGGTGATGTGATGTGAAAGAGCCAACGTGATGTAGCGGTTAAGAACAGGTGGATTCTAAACTGGAGAACTGGGTTCGGTTCCCCACTTCTCCACCTGAGTGGCAGAGGCTTATCTGCTGAACCAGACGTGTTTCTCCACTCCTACATTCGGGGATCGGGCGGTATAAAAGCCGAATTAATAAATAAAATAAATACATTCCTGCTGGGTGACCTTGGGCCAGTCACAGTTTTCTCTGAACTCTCTCAGCCCACCCACCTCACAAGGGGTCTGTTGTGAGGAGAGGAAGGGAAAGGAGCTTGTAAGCCTCCTTGAGTCTCCTTACAGGAGAGAAAGGTGGGGTATAAATCTAAACTCTTCTTCTCTGGAGAACCGGGTTCAATTCCCCACTCCTCCACACAAGCGGTGGATTCTAATCTAGTGAACCAGGTTCAATTCCCCACTCTTCCACATGAAGCGTGCTTGGTGATCCTAGGCCAGTCACAGTTCTCTCCAAACTCTCTCAGCCCCACCTACCTCACAAGGTGTCTGTTGTGAGGAGAGGAAGGGAAAGGAGCTTGTAAGCCACCTTGAGTCTCCTTACAGGAGAGAAAGGCGGGGTATAAATTAAAAAAAAACATTTTCTTGTTCTGTTTCTTTTCCTGACACATCTTGAATCAGGAGCATGACTTAATATCAGCGCGTAATGTTTTATTGTGCAGCCAGAGCTGTCCCATTCAGCCCTTAACCAGTGTCTGGTAGAATGCCGACTCCCGTGGGATAGGCCACCTGGGGCAAGAAGAAGAAGAAGAAGAGTTTGGATTTATATCCCCCCTTTCTCTCCTGCAGGAGACTCAAAGGGGCTTACAATCTCCTTGCCCTTCCCCCCTCACAACAAACACCCTGGGAGGTGGGTGGGGCTGAGAGAGCTCCGAAAAGCTGTGACTAGCCCAAGGTCACCCAGCTGGCATGTGTGGGAGTGTACAGGCTAATCTGAATTCCCCAGATAAGCCTCCACAGCTCAGGCGGCAGAGCTGGGAATCAAACCCGGTTCCTCCAGATTAGATATACGAGCTCTTAACCTCCTACGCCACTGCTGTTCCTACAAGCTCTTACCCTCCTCCTATTTCCACTGTATGTTCCAAGAAGTGCTCTTGGAACATACTGAACCTACGTGGCCATCAGTACATGCACAAGTGGCTGAAAAAGAAGAGAATTATTTCCTTGGGGGGGAGGGGAAGGGGGTTATTTGTTTGGGTCGTCCCCCGCTTCTCGACAGCGGTGAGTTTGCTAAGTTTTTGAGCGATGCTAACCCCTGCCTCTTTTCTTTCAGGAATCCTGTGGTCAGAAGCGATCTTTCTAGAGGCCCGACCCCAGAGGAAGACCAAGAGCGTGGATGCCCTGAAGAAGTGCGAGCATGACCCCCACGTCCTGCTGGCCGTGGCCAAGTGAGTGTGTTCCCCTGCTAGTTTCCTGTCGATGGAGGGGCCACGTGCCCCAGTGGTGGAGTGTCTGTGCATCTAAAGCTTGGAGTTAAACTCACAATTGTGGCTGACCTCCACGATCTGCCTCCCATCTCAAGCGTCTGCTCCTGGCTGTTTTCTTACCAGGAGGGCCTCTGTTGTTACGGTCTGTTCTGTGTTAGAGGGTTACCGGTTGAATTCCGAATCATCTTCAAGGTGTGGGTACTGACCTTTAAGACCTTACGCGGCCTGGGACCCTCGTACCTTCGGGACCGCATTACCCCATATGTCCCAGCTCGACCTCTGCGTTCAGCAGAGGCCAATCTACTGGAGATCCCTGGCCCCTCAATGACACGGCTGGCCTCCACTCGGGCCAGGGCCTTTACGGCTCTGGCGCCGGCCTGGTGGGACACTCTACCACCAGCGGTTCGGGCCCTGCGGGACCTTGGAGAGTTCCGCAGGGCCTGTAAAACAGAGTTGTTCCACCGGGCCTTTGGAGAGGCCAGCCGCTGATGCTGCCTCTGCCCCCCCCCCCCCTCTGCTTTTAGGGGTCCTAACACCATCGGGACCCATTATTCCTCTCTGGGGAGAGTTGTATATAGGTTTCGTGGGACATTGTTTTAGAACTGTTTTTAAATTGTATGCAAGTTTTATATATTATATTATATTTATATTGTTCACCGCCCTGAGCCCTTCGGGGATAGGGCTGCATGAGCCAACCCAGCAAACAAACAGGTAGGCAGGCAGGCAGGCAGGCAGGTAGGTGCAGGCAGGCAGGCAGTGCAGGCAGGTGCAGTGGGCAGGTGGCAGTAGTGGTGGTGCAGGATGATAGATGATAGAAGCTAGATAGAAGATAGATAGAAGATAGATTGAAGATAGATTGAAGATAGATTGAAGATAGAGAGATTGAAGAGAGATTGAAGAGAGAGAGAGTCCAGTTTGGTTACAAACGGTAACGCTGGGCTTTTACCAGACCTCCCGTTAAGTTCAGAGGAGTGAGGCGAGGTCCAATGGAAAAAGAACAGTGGACCACTCAGGGCTGAATGGGGACGCAGGATTCTATGGTTATATCATAGAGCTTTGGGCAAATGCTGGTGCAGTGTCCTCACATAATGACGTCACTTTTGGTCTGCACCAGAAGTGACATCGTTACCTGGTCAGCAATTCCCACTCCCCACCCCATAGTTGAGTCTCCTGAGAGCGGCCCCAGTCCAACGGCTACAGAGCACTCTCATGAAATATCATACTTGACCCTCAGTTTGGCAAAGCAAAGGAGAGCAAGCCGTTCTAATTTGCTCCTTCCTGTTAACAAAGAGCAAGTCTATCCTGCAAGCTGACATTTCTCTCAACCTGATTCCCTCTTCATGGCTCCCAAGCAGGGAACTCTTCTAATACAGCGGAACCTCGGTTTTCGTTGGTCATCCGTCCGAAAAGAATCGATGAAAACCGAAACCGATGAAAACAGAGGCAAACTTTTCCAAAGGAAATCACGTAGGATCCACGAATCCACTAGATGTTTGTAAAAACATACCAAAAACACATTTTTGGGTGAATAAACATAGTGTTTAATGCTGAAAACAGGAACAAACAATAACACTAGGGCCAGCTTCAGAGCCAGTGGACCAACGTCGCACCGGAAAGCTGTCCAAAGAGGTCTGTTTCTGACGCCTCTTTAGGATTTGTCTGAAATGGGGCAAGATCATTGTCATTCAACAAGTTGCAGACACGGCCTGCGACAGCTTTCTCCACAAACCCCTGCACCTGACTGCAAATCGATGAAAACCGAGGCAAATTTTTCACTGAAAAAATTGATGAAAACCGAAACAAATGAAAACCGAAGGCAGTGAAAACCGAGGTTCCACTGTAGCTTGATTAGAGCGGGAGAGAAGTGTCTGGGGACAGAAAATTAGCACCTGCACTGAATCCTGTGTCCCTATTCAGCCCTGGGAGGTCCATTCTGAATCTGTGAATTCATTCATTCATTCATTCATTCATTCATTCATTCATTCATTCATTCAGTGGCCCAGTTGTATAACTGTTCTTCTCCTGCTTTAACCCTCTCTCTCCCAGGCTGTTCTGGAGCGAGCGCAAAATAACCAAAGCCCGAGAGTGGTTCCTTCGGACCGTGAAGATCGACTCTGATCTGGGAGACGCCTGGGCTTTCTTCTACAAGTTTGAGCTTCAGCACGGCACGGAGGTAACTGGGAGAACCGTGTTCTGTTCCCCAATTCAAAAACAGTTTTGTAGTGTTTCAAGTTTAGGACTACTGACTCCTCCCATGAAGTCTGATAAAGAGAAGTCTTGTTGCACACTGTGTCCACACAAGGTAACAGACTTCTCTCTGGGATACATATCTGAAGATGCCCGTCACAGATGCAGGTGAGACGTTAGGAACAAGATCTACCAGACCACGGCCACACAGCCCGGAAAAAACCCACCACAACCAGTTGAATCCGGCCGTGAAAACCTTCAGCAATAAATTGGAGATTATTTGAAGATCTTACATGCACCAGTTCTTCGTTAACTGGTTCTGGTGGGTTTTCCGGGCTGTGTGGCCATGGTCTGGTGGATCTTGTTCCTAACGTTTCGCCTGCATCTGTGGCTGGCACCTTCAGAGGTGTATCACAGAGGGAAGTCTGTTACACACCTTGTCTTGGTTAACTCTTTCTAAGAAAGTCTGATCCGCGGGCGCTGCTTCTGACTTCTCCCAGTGTCCTTTATCTGGACTCTGCTTTACCTGCAATCCTGTTGGAACTTACTTACTCTGAGTTTTATGGGTCTCTTAACACCTTAAACATCTGAGATATTGCTGTCTCCAGCCTTCCCCAGACACCTGAAGCTAAAACAAACTGAAAAAGGGGACTTCTAACTAATCAGAAATGCTATAGTGCTCCTTGCCTATAGAGCAGTGATGGCGAACCTATGGCACGAATGCCAGAGGTGGCACTCAAAACCCTCTCTGTGGGCACGCGTGCACAGAGTTCGTCATGTGGGGGGCTGGAAAATTACCCCTCCCACACACACACACACATATATAGGCTGGCCTGGGGCACTGGGAACAGCCTGTTCAAAGTGTTGCACGGTTGCTTCACCAAGCTTACTCCCAAGTAACGCGCACCTCGGAGCCAACCGTTTTTCCTAAACCGAAACCTCAGTATTCAGGTTAAATTGCCATGTGGGCACTTGGCGATAAATAAGTGGGTTTGGGGTTCCAATTTGGGCACTCGGTCACGAAAAGGTTCGCCACCACTGCTATAGAGGGCTTTTTAAAGGGAGAGGGTCCAACTAAGGTTCCCTCCCACAGAATACTGTACAAAAACGATTAACCCGCATTCTATCTAAGGGTATAAATGAGGCTTAAATAAAGAAAATACCAAGAATAGGGGCGTGACAGGGAGAGATCTGGCAACTTAACGGGACCTACTGAGGGGGACCTAATTATTTGGGGGAAGTGGGACCACGCCTGTGGTTGCGGGAACAGAGGCACTTCCTGGTTCCAGTTATTAAAAGAAACTGAGGCAGGTCCGTATTCCAGGGATCTTCAGTAGGAACTTCAGAGGAGGTGAAGATTCCATCATCCAGGGGTCCCCAGACTTTTTTGGGCTTCGGGCCCATTTGGAATTGGGACACAGCCGGGTGGGCGTAGCGACAAGATAGCTGCTGCAGGAGGCGGAGCCAGCCGCAAAACGGGTTAACTATTCTGTGGTTCTGTGGAGGTGGAGATGTATGAAGTTGCAGCCTATATATCTCCTCCCTGGAGCCTGTTTGAAGAGGGTCTCTTCCTCCCCTGACAAACGTGCGCTTGAAAACCACTTGCTTCCTTCTCCTTTCCCAGCTGAGATGCCCTTCGTTCAGTCATGCCATCTCCTTTCCAGGATGCCTTACCGAAAGTCTTCCTGCCCCCCTGTATCTTCCTTCCTTCCTTCCTTCCTTCCTTCCTTCCTTCCTTCCTCCTCCTCCTCTTTTGTCCAGAAGTGGCACGTCTTCAACCCCTGGGGCGTGACACAGAAAGCCACAGTTAAATTCCTAATTTCCAGTACAAACTATCTGTACATTCTGTGCAATCCCAAACAACGCAGAGTGTACACTTTGGCTCGTTTTAATGCTCTGCCTAACGCTATGACTCTTGGCAGGTATAATAACACTCCATATGAGAACAGGTTATGTCAATGTAACATGGCCGTTGCTGAGACGGTTCAACATGTACTATTGGAATGTCCAATATACGAGCCTGTTACGCCTCCATGTACGATCTGTCCATTGGTAGAGAGCTCCAAAACGCTGTCAGGTTACCATCTGTGATGAACTTTCCTACCAACGGTCCTGTGATCTTGTATGTGAGTAATGCTGTGCAAGTTTTTTTGAGGCACTATTTGGTCAGGTGCAATCATTGCCTACATAGTAGTAATGGTTAAATTAATTTATATGTGCGGTTTACAAGGCGTGGTTGTGAATGTTCAACATTGTTTTAATGTATTTAATGTTTTAATGTATTTTAATGTTTTAATATCTCAGTTAGTAGATAAATGCCCCTTTTCTACTAACTCTGTAATTTATAATGCCAATAAAGGCTTTGGAATTTCCAGTACAAGATTTGCAACAGTTTCACAAAAGAGCACATCAGAGCTGTTCAGGAGATTGGGTATCTTATAACACTCATGCCACTGAGAACATTGCAAGAAAATGGCATTCATGTATTTCATGCGTATCTTATTGTATTTAGGGCATAGAAACAGAGAATGGTCAAGTGTTTCGACCGTAGTCATATCACATGAACAAACTCTTTTAGAACGTTCCATATTCTTAAATCTTCCCTCCAGCAGAGCTGATGGCAGCACATTGCATCTTGCAGTAGCCAAGGCTCTCCTCTGGGTGGGATTAATCAGCAGACGAAGATATGCTGCCATAATTCCACGCTCGCATGGGATTAATAATGTAGTCGGAGAACAGGTTGTCTTGGCAGCACGAGTCAAATTATGAAAATCAAGATCCAAGAGCCTATTCTTAACTAGTCTGAAGGCTTCCACCTTTGTGAGCATAAGGAGTGATTCCAACGGGAAACCAATAGCTTCAACCCTTCTAAAGATCAAAGTATACCATTCACAGAAAGTTGTGGCCTCCTCCACGAGACATCTGGTAGAACAGAGGACCCAGAGAGGCTGTGTGCCAGCGTGCAGCGCAGCGTTGCCTATTGGCTGCAGCCCTGTGAAATCTGATGGGCCAGCAGGTGAACCTGCAGCTTAGGGTGCTGGCGTTATTAAGACGGGGTGGGCCAGCTTTTTAGCCCCTGGCAAGCACAGAAACAGAAACACAGCTGGAAGGGACCTCCAGTGTCATCTAGTCCATAGGGCCGTGGTGGTGAACCTATGGCACTCCAGATGTTCATGAACTATAATTCCCATCAGCCCCTGCCAGCATGGCCGATTGGGCTGATGGAAATTGTAGTCCATGAACATCTGTTCGCCACCATGGCCATAGGGTTTTGTTTCCAGGCCAAGATGGACAATGACAGATGCCTGGAGGAGGGGCTGATGGGAGTGGCTTTAGGATGGGGCGAGGACATTTCATGTCTCAGAGACTGACGGCAGCCCCCATAAGAACATAAGAACTAGCCTGCTGGATCAGACCAGAGTCCATCTAGTCCAGCACTTTGCTACTCGCAGTGGCCCACCAGGTGCCTTTGGGAGCTCACCTGCAGGAGGTGAAAGCAATGGCCTTCTGCTGCTGCTGCTCCTGAGCACCTGGTCTGCTAAGGCATTTGCAATCTCAGATCAAGGAGGATCAAGATTGGTAGCCATAGATCGACTTCTCCTCCATAAATCTGTCCAAGCCCCTTTTAAAGCTATCCAGGTTAGTGGCCATCACCACCTCCTGTGGCAGCATCTTCCAAACACCAATCACACGTTGCGTGAAGAAGTGTTTCCTTTTATGAGTCCTAATTCTTCCCCCCAGCATTTTCAATGTGCGCCCCCTGGTTCTAGTATTGTGAGAAAGAGAGAAAAATTTCTCTCTGTCAACATTTTCTACCCCATGCATCATTTTATAGACTTCAATCATATCCCCCCGTGTGTTTCCCCTTCCCTACGCAGGAGCAGCAAGAGGAGGTGCGGAAGCGCTGTGAGAACGCGGAGCCCCGCCACGGGGAGCTGTGGTGCGAGGTCTCGAAGGACATCAGCAACTGGCAGAGGAAGATCGGTGAAATCCTGGTGCTGGTGGCGGCCAAGATCAAAAACACCTTTTAGAGTCCAGGCGGCACGGAGCGATGCCAGCCGGGCACAGGCTCTGCCTCCTTGGCACGTTCATTGAGGACTTAGTTCTCGCCAGAAACAAGCAGTGGAGTTTAGGAGGCGAGAGAATGGAAAGGGACAGGTATCCCAGTAAATTGGGACGGAACGGAATTTGTTCAGCTAGAAGCGTTACTTTCCAGGCTGGCAGCCCCAGGACCGAAACAGCAATAACTAAGAAGCCGCAGTCAGCCGCCTGCCTTTGAATGCCGGAACTCCGGGGGTTGTTTTGGCCCCAGATTCCCTCTCAACTATCGGGCTGACCACTGGGCCTTGCAGCTCTCTTGGTTTCTCTATTCCTGTCCCTTTTCCAGCAATAAATAAATAAATCGCTTTTTAGTTGCTGGCGAGCAGTAAAGAGACAAGCTGGTTTTAAACCAGTCGTGGAGTTCCGTAGGAAAAGCCTGCGAACTGTGGTTTTGTGTGTGTGTAGGTGTGTCGAGGAGGGGGTGGCCTTAAAACCGCTCCTCTTTGTGAACAAATGGGAAGGCCGGAGAGTTGTTGCTAAGGTACACCTTCCAGGGGTCCTAGCGGGGAGCTTGAAACCCTTTTAGGACGTCGTGCCGTAGGCACGACTGCGATAAAGGCGAGGAGAGCAGACAAGTGCGGGGAAGATCCAAGAGCCGGAGGGAGCAGGCAGAAGGTCAAAGTGTTTCTTGCCCCACGAGAGGCGCAAACAGGAGTTGCTTCCTTGGGACCCTTGGGACGAATCCTCGTCGAAATGCCTTAATGGCTGTTCGATAACATTCAGAACGAGCGACTGTTTTTGAAAGCGTCCATTCTTATTTTTCCACCAGATTCCTGGAAACGGGGAAGGAGTGGCGTCTTCCTTTCTAGAAGGAAAATGCCTCTAAATGTTAGAGGAGCTTATAGGCTAACAAATGGAAATGAGAGTTTATTAGCCATGGAAGTCTGGGGGGGAAGAGCATGTCTTTGTCCACCCCAAAGTGGGAAAGTACTGACTGGTTGTTAGAGGGCCTCAACTAGATAGAAATTCCCTGCAAACTCTTGCCGTGTTAAAATTATTTAAATGGTTGGGAGCACCTTTTTGCTCATTTGGCTAGGTGACGCTCAGAAGCGTTAAAGGAATTCCTGCTTGGAGAAGATATTTTTTGTTCTCTGTACAGATGTGTTTGTAGAAGTGCATTCCCATTTTTAACTCTTTATTCCCCGTCAAAAGTAGCACCCTGCGTTCTTCTCCCCACCTCCAAACTCAACCGAACCTCCAGTTCTTGGATGAAATGGTCTGTCCCCCCCGCTGGTGCAAACTGTATTTGTGTGTCGGGATATATCGGGATTGCTTTCTTGTGCTTCTGCTCGACATCTCGGTCGGACAAATTGTTGTAGCCGGCGGCAACTGTACAAAATATCGAGCTGTAAAATACAATTCTGTTTTGTTATGTATTGGGGGTTGTCTTCTGTTCTTCTTACGTTCTTACGTCTTCTCTTCTGCACACACCGGCTGCGAAATGGAGTTGGCCTCTCCAGTCTGATCTGTTTTTCAAAGTGATGCTGAGGCTCAGATGTCCCGTTAAGGAAGGGTAAAACACAAAGAATTAATAATAATAATTAAATGGAAAACTCCTGGTGTCCTTTTACCGCTGTGCTATAGAGAGTGTCTTAACCTGCTGCATCTGTGTATGGTTCTCCAGTTGCACAGGGGCAGATAGGAAGGCGCTCCAAAGGGTGATCACTACTGCACAGAGGATTATCGGCTGCCCTCTCCCCTCCTTGGAAGAACTCTATAATTCCTGAAGCCTAAAAAAAAGCCCAAAATATTCTGAGACCCGTCCCATCCAGCACACTCTTTTTGAACTGTTACCATCCGGCAGACAATACAGGTCTGTAAAAACTAGGACAAAGAGGCTTAGAGACAGCTTCTACTCTAGAGCTGTGGCTATGCTGAACTCCGCGGCTTTGTGTTGATGTGTTTGGGGCTGTGTAGCACTGGCGTAATGCCCATTGGGCAGGGTGGGCAGCTGCCCAGGGCATCACCTTGTGGGGGGCATCAAAATGCTGGGTTCGTTTTTGGGTATTTTAGTGGTTTTCCATTTTTGGCCTGCAGGGGGCGCAGTGTTTAGGCTAGCGCAGGGGTAGGGAACCTGCGGCTCTCCAGATGTTCAGGAACTACACTCCCTATCAGCTTCTGTCAGCATGGCCAATTGGCCATGCTGGTAGGGGCTGATGGGAATTGTAGTTCCTGAACATCTGGAGAGCCGCAGGTTCCCTACCCCTGAAGCTAGCGGCACCAAAATTTCAGCTGCATCATCAGGGGACTGTCTTTATGCTACCCCCCAAGTTTGGTGAGGTTTGGTCTCCGGGGGTCCAAAGTTATGGACTCCCAAAGGGGGTGCTCCTATCCCCCATTGTTTCCAATGGGAGCTAATAGGAGAGGGGGGCTACAGTTTTGAGGGTCCATAACTTTGGTCCCCCTGAACCAACCGGCATCAAACTTGGGGGGTATCATTAGGGCAGTGTCTCCCTGATGAGACCCTGAAAGCTTTGAGACTGTGCCTCTCTGTAGAAATGTGCCCCCCCACAGCCTGCAACCCCCATTGACAGCAATGCAGAACAAAGATTCTTGGGCAAATTTCTAGGATGTTCCTGCAGTGAGCGCATTTTTTGGATGTATCGGCACCAAAATTTCAGGGGGATCATCTGGAGATGATGGCAACTTCCAAGGTTGGTGCAGTTTGTTTCAGGGGGGCCAAAGTTATGGTAGCCCCTCAAAACTGTAGCCCCCCATTTCCTATTAGCTCCTGCTTGAAACAATGGGGGATGGGGTTCCCCTTTGGGAGTCCATAACTTTGGACTCCTTGAACCAAACCTCACCAAACATGGGGAGTAGCATAAGGACAGTCTCCTGAAGATATGCTGAAATTTTCGTGCTGATATGTCTAAAAATGCACCCCCTACAGGCACCAATGTCCCGGTGCAGTACCTTTGGTCTGTGGTAAAGTGGCTACCCACTGGGGGGGGCATCCAACTCAGGTTTTGCCCAGGGCTACAGTTTGCCCAGGGCTGCCTCGTTACGCCCCTGCTGTGTAGGGATGGGTGGAGGGAGGGGAAAGTGAGGATGGGGTATGAGTCTGAAATTGTGCGCATCGAGGAATGCTGCTGTAAATTTCGTTGTGCGTGCACAATGACCATAAAATGCCTATGCTTATAAAATCTGATCCCGTGGTTTTCAGTTACTGAAATCCAAACAAAATGTGCATAATTTAGTACAATAAAATAGAAAAAAAGACAGTTCTGGCGAAAGCGCACCAGAACAGTTGATAATATGGATAGCACGATCCCCACCCCCACAACAGAGGTAGCAGTGTCCAGCCTAGAGGCTCTTCCCAGCCGCAAACCTCAAGAACAGGAGATAATTAGGCACCTGTATAAGCAAAAGGGCTCCCAGAGAATTCCCCCCTCCCAAACATGGCAACTTGACACAAACTCTCAGCCCCACCTTCCTCACAAGGAGAGGAAAGATGGGGAGAGGAAGAGGAGGAGTTTGTAAGCTTCTTTGAGACTCCTTACAGGAGAGAAAGGCAGGGCGTAAATTCAAACTCTTCTTGTAAACTCTCTTCAGTGGCTGTTTTGTTTTTAACAAAAGCTCGAAAAGCTCGTCTTGGGAGTTGAGCGGGAATGATGGCCACAGAGGACTAAGGCAAGCAAAATGTGTTGAAAACTGCTGTGTGAGTGCTCTGTTGCCCCTGCGCACGCACCTGCAGTTGCAACAAAAATTGCACCCGAAATTGAGCGTTTCTTGCGCGAGAGCCTTACGTGAAAGCGTGAGCTGTTTTTCATAGACAGAACACAAGGGGGCAGCAGTGACCTGCGCTATCTGTTGCTGTGTTGGTCCCGTCTTTCCATAGAAATCTACCGATTCCTGCCCGAGCTCCATTTTGAGCTGACCATATGCAAGAGCATTTCCTTCAAACAAAGCAGAAGCCTTCCGGGAGCCTGGATCTCAAGAGCTAACTTTCTATAATTACAGCAGTGAGTGGACAAAGCACTGACCAAAGGAACATTACGAACTAGCCTGCTGGATCAGACCAGAGTCCATCTGGTCCAGCTCTCTGCTACTCGCAGTGGCCCACCAGGTGCCTTTGGGAGCTCACCTGCAGGAGGTGAAAGCAATGGCCTTCTGCAGCTGCTGCTGCTGCTGCTCCTGAGCACCTGGTCTGTTAAGGCATTTGCAATCTCAGATCAAGGAGGATCAAGATTGGGAACCATAAATCAACTTCTCCATAAATCTGTCCAATCCCCTTTTAAAGCTATCCAGGTTAGTGGCCATCACCCCCTCCTGTGGCAGCATATTCCAAACACCAATCACACGTTGCGTGAAAAAAATGTTTCCTTTTATTAGTCCTAATTCTTCCCCCCAGCATTTTCAATGGATGTCCCCTGGTTCTAGTATTGTGAGAAAGGACAGCTGGTTAACCTGGACTTATGTGGGGAAATCGTATTAAGAAGAGGAGCTTGGATTTATATCCCCCCCTTCTCTCCTGTAAGGAGACCCAAAGGGGCTTACAAGCTCCTCCCCCTTCATAACAAACACCCTGTGAGGTAGGTGGGGCTGAGAGAGCTCCGAAGAACTGTGACTAGCCCAAGGTCACCCAGCTGGCTTTTGTTGGAGTGCACAAGCTAATCTGGTTCACCAGATAAGCCTCCACAGCTGAAGTGGCAGAGCAGGGAATCAAACCTGGTTCTCCAGATTAGAGTGCACCTGCTCTTAACCACTACACCACGCTGGCTAACATAAGAGTATCAGACATAAGAGCATGCCACAGGTCCAGGTGGATCAGACCAGCTGCCCATATAATCCAGCAGTTTGTGTCATGCCAGTTACCCTAGAGCAGTGGTGGCGAACCTTTGGCACTCCAGATGTTATGGACTACAATTCCCATCAGCCCCTGCCAGCATGGCCAATTGGTTCGCCACCATGGCCCTAGAGGGTCAGCAAATAGGGCACAGAGGCCAAAGCCTTCCCTAAACTTGGTAAGGGGGGTGGGCAGGAGATTCGCCACCATGGCCCTAGAGGGTCAGCAAAGGTTCGCCACCATGGCCCTATAGGGTCAGCAAATAGGGTGCCACCAGGTTCGCCACCATGGCCCTAGAGCAGTGGTGGCGAACCTTTGGCACTCCAGAAGTTATGGACTACAATTCCCATCAGCCCTTGCCAATTGGCCATGCTGGCAGGGGCTGATGGGAATTGTAGTCCATAACATCAGGAGTGCCAAAGGTTCGCCACCACGGCCCTAGAGGGTCAGCAAATAGGGCACAGAGGCCAAAGCCTTCCCTAAACTTGGTAAGGGGGGTGGGCAGGAGGTGACCTATAAACAGTGGTGGGATCCAAAAAATTTAGTAACAGGTTCCCCTGGTGGCGGGATTCAAACTGTGGCGTAGTGCCAATGGGGCTGGGCGGGGCACGGCGGGGGCGTGGCCGGGCATTCTGGGGGCAGGACATTAATAATTTCTCCGTTACTGTAAAAAACTCTTACTGTAAAAAAAAGTTCCTAATTTCCAGCTGGTATCTTTCTGTCCATAATTTAAACTCATTATAGCAAGTCCTATCGCCTACTGCCAACAGAAACAACGACCTCTCCTCTAATTGACTGCCTGTCAAATACTTAATACTTTCAAATAATTCATTTTGTTTCTAGAAATCAAAAGAAGGAGACTTTCCTTAAACAAGGAACTTTACCATATTTCTAAAACATGTTTTTAAAACAGCCCAACAGGGAGAATGATCCCGGTTTCTACCTTCGCTAACCAGCCACATAGGAAACAACAGGACTTGATGATTTTTGGACCTAATGGAATTTCTAACGGAAAAGCAGACCCAATTAGTAACCCCCTCTTGGCACACACAAATAATTAGTAACCCACTCTCGGGAACTGGTGAGAACCTGCTGGATCCCACCTCTGCCTATAAATGCACAATATTGTGATGCTGCAACATTGCTTCCAACATGACCCTAGCAGTGACATCACACTGAAGCAGTGCTCTAGGATTTCACCCCTACTCAATGGTTTACAATGAAGTGAGAGGCATACATCCTAGAACATCCTGCTGACGCTGATATAACTACTGAGGTTTTGCCAAAAGTACTGTCTAGGTATCAGAAGATGGGGTATCCCCCTCGCCTTTTTCTCTTGCTGCTTTATGCCCCATCCCACTGGTGGGCCGAGGGGAGGGATGTGGGGGGCGATTCTCCACCCCCACGTGACCAAACGGCTTGCGCCTGGACCCCACATGTCCCCGTGAGCACTCTGCCGCTGATCCTCCCCAATCTGGCCAGGAAGACCTGGAAACCCGAACTGAAATGCAGGCATGGAAGCAGGAGAGCAGTTCCCGTAAGTCTCTGGAAAAGCATCGGCTGTACACATGAAACCCAGTGGTGTTGTCTGGGGCACAGTGGGAACCCTTGCATTGCATTCTGGGTATATGATTGGTGAAGTGTGATTGGTGTTTGGAATATCCTGCCACAGGAGGTAGTGATGGACACTAACCTGGATAGCTTTTAAAAGGTCTTGTACAGATTTATGGAGGAGAAGTCGATCTGTGGAGATTTATGGAGGAGAAGTCGAAGGAGCAGCAGTGGTGTAGGAGGTTAAGAGCTGGTGTATCTAATCTGGAGGAACCGGGTTTGATTCCTAGCTCTGCCACCTGAGCTGTAGAGGCTTATCTGGAGAATTCAGATTAGCCTGGGCACTCCCACACACGCCAGCTGGGTGACCTTGGGCTAGTCACAGCTTCTCAGAGCTCTCTCAGCCCCACCTACCTCACAGGGTGTTTGTTGTGAGGGGGGAAGGGCAAGGAGATTGTCAGCCCCTTTGAGACTCCTGCAGGAGAGAAAGGGGGGATATAAATCCAAACTCTTCTTCTTCTATGGCTACCAATCTTGATCCTCCTTGATCTCAGATTGCAAATGCTTTCGCAGACCAGGTGCTCGGGAGCAGCAGCCGCAGAAGGCCATTGCTTTCACATCCTGCAGGTGAGCTCCCAAAGGCACCTGGTGGGTCACTGCGAGTAGCAGAGAGCTGGACTAGATGGACTCTGGTCTGATCCAGCTGGCTTGTTCTTATGTTCTTAAGAGTGCCCTCCTCCCAAAAATTAAACTGAAAGGAGAGGGTGGGACTGATTTGGAGGGAGGCACTGGGAAGGCAGAGAATTCAGCACCCACGCGCACACATGCTGTTGTTGGTCTGTTTCTTTGCTGATTCTCTGCCATCGTTGTGTTTCAAGAAGCTGGAGACCGTTCGCGTTTCTCCCACGTATTGTCCAGCTTGGCCACGAAAGGGTGTGAAAAGAAAATGTGTCCGAATGTTTGGGGAAGGATGATGCCATGGAAAAGGAGGACGGAAGGAAGGAAAGAGCAAAGGAAAAGGCTGGAGAGAGGGGGAAAGTGAGAGGGTGCGAACGGTGGGAAGGGGGGGGGCGGATCCAGAGCAAAACAAGCGGAAAAAGGAAACGGGCCCGGCGAGCGACACAAAAATAGCTGGAAAAGAGATGGTGGCAGAGAGGCCTCTGGGAAATCTGCAGGCGGCCTCTGGGAAATCTGATGAGTTTGGATTTATTCCCTGCTTTTCTCGCCTGCAAGGAGACTCAAAGCGGCTGGCAAACTCCTCTCCCTTCCTCACACGCACCTTGTGAGGCAGCTGGGGCTGAGAGAGGTCTGAGAGAACCAGGGGCGTAATGCCCATTGGGCAAGGTGGGCATCTGCCCAGGGCACCACTTTGTGGGGGGGCAACAAAATGCAGGGTTCGGTTTTGGATATTTTTAGTAATTTTCCATTTTTGGCCTGCAGGGGGCCAAGTTTTTAGGCTAGCGGCACCAAAATTTCAGCGTATCATCAGGAGACTGTCCTTATGCTACCCCCCAAGTTTGGTGAGGTTTGGTTCAAAGGGGGTGCCCCATCCCCCATTGTTTCCAATGGGAGCTAATAGGAGATGGGGGCTACAGTTTTGAGGGTCCATAATTTTGGCCCCCCTGAACCAAACAGCACCAAACCTGGGGGTTATTATTAGGGCAGTCTCCTGATGAGACCCTGAAAGTTTTGAAACTGTGCCTTCAGAAATGTGCCCCCCCCCCAGCTACACTCCCTGCAGGCACCAATGTCCAGGTGCAAAAACATTTTTGGTCGTGGTGGGGTGGCCACCCATGGACGGGGGGGGGGGGGGGCATCCAACTCATGTTTTGCCCATGGCTACAATTTGCCTCATTACGCCCCTGGAGAGAACTGTGGCTCGAGGTCTCCCTGCAGGCTTCGTGTGCAGGAGCAGGGAAAAGTCCAGTTCACCAGATAAGAGTCGGCCACTCATGTGGAGCAGTGCGGAATCAAAACCAGGTTCTCCAGATTAGAATCCACCGCTTTTAACCGCTACACCACGCTGCCCTTCTGAGGACCCCGGAGCACCTCCAACGGACCTGCTCCACCCAGCGTTGGTACCTGTTGCAGCAGCTGTTCAGGCGTCCAGTTACAGCTGGCAAAACAGCCATTTCACAGAGGATTCACAAGGCCCCTTCCGCCCATGCAGAATAACGCACTTTCAATCCACTCTCAGTGCACTTTGCAGCTGGATTTTACTGTGCAGAATAGCAAAATCCACTTTCAATCCACTTTTCAGCTGCATTTTACTGTGCGGAATAGCAAAATCCACTTTCAATCCACTTTGCAGCTGGATTTTACTGTGCGGAATAGCAAAATCCACTTGCAAACAATTGTGAAAACGGATTGAATGTGCATTATTCTGCATGTGCGGAAGGGGGCCTTTAAGAGAAGCCAGCCGGATCACACCGAGGCCTGTCAAATCCTGCCGTCTGTTCCCCACAGTGGCCGACTAGGTGCCTGTAGGAAGCCCGCCAGCAATAACTCCTGGAGCACCACAGAGTTGCTTCATTCGGAATGCAGAGCACGGTTCTGGTTAACATCTCTCAGAAAAGGATACTACGGGGCAGGAAACAAGCCGGAAGGGCACCCAAGAGGATGAAAGAGCCGGAGTTGTTTTCCTAGGAGGAAAGGCCAGAGAGTCTGGGATTTTTCAGAGTAGAAAGAAGGCTGTTGGGAGCAGGGGCAAGATCCTGAGTGTACAGAGTTATGCGGGGGGGTGGGGGTGGTAGATGGAGCTTTTTCCTCCCTCCCTCATAATAATAGAACTTGCAGGGAGAGGAGACCAACAGAGCTGATGAGCAATACAAATGGGGCCGACAAAAGAAAATACCTCTTTACGCAACAAGTAGTTAAGTTATGGAACTACCTGCCAGGGTAGTGACAGCCGCAGATGTGGACGACTTTAAAAGGGGTATGCACAGATTCACGGAGCCAGCATGGTGTCGTGGTTAATCTGGAGAACCGGGTTTGATTCCCCACTCCTCCACCTGAGTGGTGGAGGCTTATCTGGTGAACCAGACGTGTTTCCGCACTCCTACATTCCTGCTGGGTGACCTTGGGCTAGTCACAGTCCTCTCTGAACTCTCTCAGCCCCATCTACCTCACAAGGTGTCTTGTGGGGGGAGGAAGGGAAAGGAGCTTGTAAGCCATCTTGAGTCTCCTTACAGGAGAGAAAGGTGGGGTATGAATCCAAACTCCTCCTCCTCCCCTCCTCCTCCTCCTCCTCCATCCACCTGCCTTGTAACAACCAGAAGGAGCAATTTGTATGTGAAATAATGGGGAGATCACTTGAAGATCCCTTTAGGGAAACAAATTGGAGATCGTTTTGAAGATCCTGTATTGAGTCGCGTTTGATGACGGTTTGACCCTGAAGAAGACTTTAAAACATGTCGAACTTTGGACATTTGTTGAAACTGAGCTAACAATGTAGTTTCAAGATTGTGTTGTTTCTCTGTATAGACTTCTGTTTCTTTCATTATTACTGTGACTTTCTGCTGAATTTTGAGGGTTTTTTTTTTTTTTGCCGTGACTAACATCTAGTGGTGAGAGTTTTCGCTGCAGCTTTAATCTGACTGTATATATACATTGGTACAGATTTTTGTACTGAACCCACCTGGTGACTGGCAATCCTACTGATAGTGAGACCTAGGTCCGTGGTGGCGAACCTTTGGCACTCCAGATGTTATGGACTGAATTCAGCCATCGGCCTGCCAGTGTAATGATTGGCCCACTGTGCTGGCAGGGCTGATGTAAATTTTCTGTAGTCCATAGCATCTGAGTGCTATAAGAGTCTCCACTACAGACTCCTGATGTAATGCTTTACTCATCCCTGTGAAGTTGCAGCAGGCATGGAAAGTGCCCATCAAGTCGCAGGCAAGAGATGGCAACCCCTTAGGGTTTTCAAGACATTCAAAGGTGGTTTGCCATTGCCTGCCTCCACATCATGACGCTGGATGTTCTTGGTGGTCTTCCATCCCAGTCCTAACCACAGCTGACCCTCCTCAGCTTCCAAGGACTCACCAGACTGGGCTTGTCTGGGCCATCCAGGACAGAGCAGATGAACAGAGGTGGTTTGCCATTGCTTGCCTCTGCACAGCAACCCAGACTTCCTTGGTGGTCTCCCATTCAAGTGCTGATGAGGACTGAACTTCTTAGCTTTTGAGATCTGACAAAATCAGGCTAGCCTGGGCCATCCAGGTCAGAGCAGATGAACAGATGTGGTTTGCCATTGCTTGCCTCTGCATAGCAACCCAGACTTCCTTGGTGGTCTCCCATTCAAGTGCTGATGAGGACTGAACTTCTTAGCTTTTGAGATCTGACAAAATCAGGCTAGGCTGGGCCATCCGGGTCAGAGCAGATGAACAGATGTGGTTTGCCATTGCTTGTCTCTGCACAGCAACCCAGACTTTCTTGGTGGTCTCCCATTCAAGTTCTGATGAGAACTGAACCTGCTCAGCTTCTGAGGATCACGGCAAAAAATCCAGGCTAGGCTGGAGCCATCGGGTCAGAAACGGATGAACAGGAGAGGTGGTTTTGCCATTTAACACCTCTGCATAGCAACCCAGACTTCCTTGGTGGTCTCCCATTCAAGTGCTGATGAGGACTGAACCTGCTTAGCTTCTGAGATCTGACAAAATCAGACTAGCCTGGTCCATCCAGGTAAGAGCAGATGAACAGAGGTGGTTTGCCATTGCCTCCCTCTGCATGGTGAACCTGAGTTTCCTTGGTGGTTGCCTATACAAGTCCTAAACAGGGTCAACCATGCTTATCTTCAAAGATCCAATGGGATTGGGCCAGTCTGGGCCACTGAGCATGGCGACATCTGGTGGTGGAAAGTTCTGTCGAGTCAACGCTGACTTAGGGCAACCCAGTAGGGTTTTCAAGGCAAGAGACTTCAGAGGTGGTTTGCCATTTCCTGTCTGTGTGTAGGCTGAGAGAGTTCCCAGAGAACTGTAACCATCCCAAGGTCGCCCAGCAGGCTGCATGTGGAGGAGTGGGGAATCAAACCCGGTCCTCCAAATTAGAGTCCACCACTCTTAACAGCTACACTATGGTGGCTCCTATGTCTATAGTTACTACTACAAATTAGAGTCCACCACTCTTAACAGCTACACTATGGTGGCTCCTATGTCTATAGTTACTACTACAAATTAGAGTCCAATTCACATAGCAACAGCTACACTATGGTGGCTCCTATGTCTATAGTTACTACTACAAATTAGAGTCCACCACTCTTAACAGCTACACTATGGTGGCTCCTATGTCTATAGTTACTACTACAAATTAGAGTCCACCACACTTAACAGCTACACTATGGTGGCTCCTATGTCTATAGTTACTACTACAAATTAGAGTCCACCACACTTAACAGCTACACTATGGTGGCTCCTATGTCTATAGTTACCACTACAAATTAGAGTCCACCACTCTTAACAGCTACACTATGGAGGCTCCTATGTCTATAGTTACTACTACAAATTAGAGTCCACCACTCTTAACAGCTACACTATGGTGGCTCCTATGTCTATAGTTACTACTACAAATTAGAGTCTACCACTCTTAACAGCTACACTATGGTGGCTCCTATGTCTATAGTGACTACTACAAATTAGAGTCTACCACTCTTAACTGCTACACTATGGTGGCTCCTATGTCTATAGTTACTACTACAAATTAGAGTCCACCACTCTTAACAGCTACACTATGGTGGCTCCTATGTCTATAGTTACTACTACAAATTAGAGTCCACCACTCTTAACAGCTACACTATGGTGGCTCCTATGTCTATAGTTACTACTACAAATTAGAGTCCACCACTCTTAACAGCTACACTATGGTGGCTCCTATGTCTATAGTTACTACCTAGGTGGAGTCCACCACACTTAACAGCGTACAATCTATGGTGGCTCCTATGTCTATAGTTACTACCTGAAATTAGAGTCCACCACACTTAGCAGCTACACTATGGAGGCTGCCCTATGTCTATAGTTACCACTACAAATTGAAATTAAAAGCCCACTCTTAACAATTTGCTACATATGGGCTCCTATGTCTATAGTTACTACTACAAAATTAGAGTCCACCACTCTTAACAGCTTCCACTATGGTGGCTCCCTATGTCTATAGTTACTACTACAAATTAGGTCCACCACTCTTAGCACAGCTACACTTGGTGCTGGCTCTGTAATCTATAGTTACTACTACAGAATTAGAGTCTACCACTCTTAACATGGCTACACTATGGTGGCTCCTATATGTCTATAGTGACTACTACAAATTAGGGTCTACCATATAACTTTACTTTACACTATGGTGGCTCCTATGTCTATATAGTTACACCACCTGGAGTTAAGTCCCACCACTCTTAGCAACTTCACTATGGTGGCTCCTATGTCTATAGTTACTACTACAAATCAGAGTCCACCACTCTTAACAGCTACACTATGGTGGCTCTGTCATAGTTATACCTGGGGTGGAGTCCACCACTCTTAACACAGCCCTGTAATTTGGCTCCTATGTCTATAGTGACTACTACAAATTAGAGTCTACCACTCTTAACTGCTACACTATGGTGGCTCCTATGTCTATAGTTACTACTACAAATTAGAGTCTACCACTCTTAACAGCCACACTATATGGTTGGCTCACATGTCCTATAGTTACTACTACAAATTGAGTCCCACCACTCTTAACAGCTACACTATGGTGGCTCCTATGTCTATAGTTACTACTACAAAATTGAGTCCACCACATAGCAGCTACACTATGGTGGCTCCTATGTCTATAGTTGCTACTACAAATTAGAGGTCCACCACACTTAACAGCTACACTATGGCTCCCTATGTCTATAGTTACTACCATAAATTAGAGGTCCACCACATAGCACAGCTACACTATGGGTATGGCTCTATATTATAGTTGCTACTACAAATTAGAGGTCCACCCACTCTTAGCTTGGCCCCACCACACTATGGTGGCTCCTATGTCTATAGTTACTACTACAAATTAGAGCCCACCACTATTAACAGCTACACTATGGTGGCTCCTATGTCTATAGTTACTACTATCCATTTGCTGCTTCTACTTTTCCCTCTTGCTTGTCCTGAAAGAAAAAAACAGACTGTTCTTCTGAGAGGGAAGGCTCCGTGCTGGTGTCTTGTCGTCCGAGTTGGAACCATGTTTCACGCTGGCAATTAGCAAAACAAACACAGGCCTCGTTGGAGTCTGTTGGCAATTATTTGCTTTAACAAGTCCCCTGCTTTGCTCTTGGGGCATTTTGGAGCTGCAGGCGTCAGGCCAAGCCCAGGGGACCACGTGGTTGGGCAAGCCTTCCAGAAGGCCTCTCTTACCAGTGGTGTGTTTGGCTCCACACACCAAGAGAACCAGGAAGCAGGACATCCCAGATCCCCCGCAGCGCGGAGAGGGCGCCAGCGTGTCTCCAGGCTGCTCCCTGGAGCCTCTCAGAAGCTGTGGGAAGCGTCCCCTCCGGCGTCATCTATGTGGCAGCAGAAGGGAGAAACAGCTCAGCCACAAATGACCGGGGCTCTGAAGTCTAAACTTTCAAACGGCTGTGAGGGCAGTGCCCACCCAACATTTCTCCACAGTCCCAAGCCCTTAATGCTTTCATCTTCCCAAAGAGCTACCCTTCAAATACCTTTCACCATACCCTGATTTGGCTGGTCCTATCTCATCAGATTTTGGAAGCTAAGCAGGGTCCGCCCTGGTTAGTCCTCAGATGGAAGCCCGCCAAGGAAATGCAGGGTTGCTTTAAAGGGAGACGAACGTGGCAAGAGCCACCTCTGTTTGTCTGGCCTGACTTGGATGGCTAAAGCTAGCTTGATTTCATCAGATCTCAGAAGTTAAGCAGGGTCAACCCTGATTAATCCTTGGATGGAAAAACTCCAAGGAAATACAGGGTTGCTTTGCAGAGGTAGGCAGTGGCAAACCACCTCTGTTTGTCTGTGGCTTGGATGTGGAGCTAGCCAGTTTCATCAGATCTCAAGGGGAGTTAAGCAGGGGTCAGCCTAGTTAGTCCCTCCGGATGGAAGAACTCCAAGGAAATGCAGGGTTGCTTTGCAGAGGCAGGCAGTGGCAAACCACCTCTGTTTGTCTGGCCTGACTTGGATGGTTCAGGCTAGCTTGATTTCATCAGATCTCAGAAGTTAAGCAGGGTCGACCCTGGTTAGTTCTCAGATGGAAGACCATCCAGGAAATGCAGGGTTGCTTTGCAGAGGCAGGCAATGGCAAACCACCTCTAGATGTCTCTTGGAAAACCCTGTGGATTTAGATTTGATGGGACTTAGTTATTGTTCTGCCCTGGATGGCCCAGGCTAGCACAATCTCATCAGTTTACAAGGTGCCTGTTCTGGGGAAAGGAAGGGCTTGTAAGCCACCTTGAGTCTCCTTTCAGGAGAGGAAGGTGGGATATAAATCCAAACTCCTCCTCCTCTCCTCCTCCTCCTCCTCCCCCCCCCTCCTCCTCCCCCTTCTCCTCCTCCTCCTCCTCCTCCTCCTCCTCCTCCTCCTCTTCTTCTTCTTCTTCTTCTTCTTCTTCTTCTTCTTCTTCTTCTTCTTCTTCTTCTTCTTCTTCTTCTTCTTCTTCTTCTTCTTCTTCTTCTTCTTCTTCTTCTCAGAGTCACTGTTGTCCTCCTCCTCCTTCTTCTTCTCAGAGTCACTGTTGTCCTCTGTTTGGAAGTGGCTGTCCAGAGTCTAGGGTTCAGCCTCAGGGAATGGGGTGGAGAATTACCCAAAGCTACTCCACTACTCCACTCCCACGGCGAGATGTGTCTCTCTCCATGACAGAGAAACAGGCTACCTCGGAGGGTGGTGGAGTCTCCTTCTTTGGAGGTTTTTAAAGAGAGGCCGGATGTGTCCCTCTCCGTGGCACCTCTCGCTGTGCCACACCTCTGCAGATGCCAGTCATAGATGCAGGCGAAGCTTCGGGAGCCAAAACTACCAGACCACGGCCATGCAGCCCGGAAATGCCACCACAGCCTATCCCTGACTAGCGTGGTGTAGTGGTTAAGAGCAGGTGGATTCTAATCTGGAGAACCTGGTTTGATTCCCCACTCCTCCACCTGAGTGGCAGGGGCTTATCTGGTGAGCCAGATGTGTTCCCTGCTCCCTACATTCCTGCTGGGTGACCTTGGAAGCTGGTCACGAGTTCTCTCAGGACTCTCTCAGCCCCACCTGCTGCCTCACAGGGTGTCTGTTGTGGGGAGAGGAAGGGAAAGGAGTTTGTCAGCCCCTTTGAGTCTCCTTGCAGGAGAGGAAGGGGGTATAAATCCAAACTCTTCTTGTAAAATCTAATTTGGAACAGAAAGCACTCACAAATGGCAAAGGCCGCATCGTAGGTCCTCCTTGTGAGAGATTAGAACGGTGACATCAATGCTCAGGCCTGTGGAACGACCCGCCTTTCCACATGAGTCTGCCATTTGCCTCATAAGTGTTTCTTCTGCCTTGGCAGACCTTGGCGTGACTTCGCTGCTCCGTCCTGGGAAGGGTGTTTTGCCCGGGGACTGTTCACCATTGGCTTTTATGACTGTTGCCCTGTGTTGTTTGCATATGTTCAACACGGCTTTGAACAGTGGAAAAGCAGCCTATAAAGATCTTCAAGATGTGGCTCGGCTCGCATGTGGTGTCCAGACGCTTCCCTTCCAGATGTCTCTGCTGTGAGAGGAGGAAGCTGTCGAGCGGCCGAGCCAGGCCATTGGTGTGGGTAGCTCAGTATATTAGGGTTCATAGAATCATTAGAGGTGGAAAGAGAGACCCCAAAGGGTCATCCGATAGTCCAACCCCTGCCATGCAGGGAACTGTAAAAAAAGAATTCCATAGAGCAGAAATAAAAAAGGCTTCTTTGGTTGAAAGACCGTTTATTCAGACATCTTAGAAAGCTCACGCATTACCTGCAGCCATTGACAGGAATGAAGTCTCCCCGCCAGAACCACAAGGTTATAACCTTCTCCGCTCCCATCCCTCTCGGTTCCCCAGTCCCATTCTCATGGGAGCGGCATTCTCATCTCTCTCTGTGGAGATGAGGCCTCCTCTGGACAGTAGTAATTGCGTCGATTCTGGCCCATCGCCTTGGGCAGCCTTGGAATCCAGTCAAGACCAAGCGGCTGCGCCGAGAATCTACACCATTGAAACAACTTTACACTCTGCCTCCCCTAAGAACAGCTTCTCCCCTGGTTTGTGCGGAAAGATGCGATGGCGAAAGCAGAAATAAGGAGAGGGGCGTCAATATTTTCAGGAATACACCCATTGATTATAACCAGAGGAATACCCCACTTGGGAAACCAAGTATTTACAGCGATTAGCGGTTAAAGCGAGAGTCCAGGGATGGCGTCAATTTCATAATGCTTGTGGCCATCAATTATAGTCGGCGAGAATCGGCGGGGTATCTCCGATATGGTCGTGGCCAGGCATCGGAAGCGGGAGCCTCTTTGAGCAAACTGGAAATGAAGAGACAGGATGGATATTACTTAAAAAGAATTAGGCAGATCTAACTTAGAGGCAGTAACATCATTAATCACTTTATCGTAATTCTAAAAAGGTCCACAGACTTCTTTTGCCCAGTTTTGAGAATTGCATATGTACGTCTCTACAGGATTTTTTAGTAGACAAAATAGACCCAAGCCCCAACACGCAAAGGAGAAGTCAGAGCGCATGTCTATCCGCCTGGAACTTTTGGGGAATCTTTAGCTTACTTGTTACCAAGGCAGTCTGAACCGTTTTTGCACCCCTCAGTCCAGAGATGAAATCCCACTGCTGGAATTCTGGACGGGATCTATGGCAGCCTCCCACAGCTGGAGTAGTTAAGGGCAATGTGGCGGGAAGGAGCGTGAACAGACACAATTTGAAGGAGGTTTTTTTAGCGTGCTACTGCCATAGGCGGCATTGTTATAGGCATATTCCATAAAGCGGCGAATTAAATCGCATTACCAGTTGTCTTGGTGATAGTTGGTGTAACTCTTGTCACAAATACTGTTCAAAGAGTTCTGTTAAGTTCTCCTTCCTGACTCACCATCCCTTTGGGAACATGGTAGAGGCTGACAGCAGCACGGAATTAGCCCCTCAATAAACCCAGGAAAGCTTTCCAAAATCTTGAAATGACCTGGGGCCCATGGGTCGGTTTACCACTCCTGCGAGGGGAGGGAGTGTAGGCGATATATATGTTGAATGAACAGTCGCTACCAATTTAGAATGGAGGGAATGGAGGTGCAGGGGATGAAGTGGGCTTGTTTACACGGAGAACAGATTGACTATCACCACCCACAAGACTGTGTTTCCCTAGCTCTCCTGGTAAATCCGGTAATAAAATCCCATTGAGATGACTTCCCAGGAGACGAGGAGGCAGCGGAAGGAGAGCTTCAACAATCCATAGGGCTTTCAGATGGATTTGGCTTCCCTTTCAACAGAGCACCCTTGATACTTAAGCCTCCAATCGTTCTTTACATGGCGCCACCAGAGAACTGGCGGGCTAAATGCGAGGGAATGTCTTGAGAAAACCAAAATGTTCCAACCGAGCGGGCATCATGACGAGGCTTGAGAACCTGCTTTGCCCGAAGAGGGGAGACGCGTACCAACATAATCCCCGTTTCCAAACACCATTCACTAAGCGTAGCTGGGAGTCGCTTCTTCCCTCCGCCACGGCATTTCAGCGAGGTCCATATCCTCGAAAGTTCCCGCAGGGAAGGGGAGACAAGGCTGGGAACGGCAATTGATGGAGGAAAGGCCGGAGCGATGTCTGAGATCGAGGACGGCCAGTAGCCCCAGTTGGGAGGAGGGACAGGATGCGCTGTAGGATGTCTCGCAAGTAAAGCAGCTCCACCTCCCCTCGGAAAGTAGCGACAGCGCGATCAGCCAGTTTATTGTTTTTTTCGGGGAAAAAAAGTGAACGAGTGAAAGAAAAGCGGAAAAGAAATGCAGCCCAGCGTGGTTATTTTAGGTCGGTAGAGCATGGGACTCTTAATCCCAGAATTGCATTGGGATTCGAGGAAACCCCGTTAGCCCGCCCGTATGAATCCATGGAGCAGCGTTGTTTTATCTAAGAAGGCACGCGAGTTCCTTCTGCTATTGCGTTAGAAGCTCATACGCATTGATTCTGCAATACCTTTATGAGGTAGTTGAGCCCCGGCTGTAATATGATTTTGCAGTCAGTGTGTGTCTCTATGGGGGAGGCAGTTGATCACATTCCTGTTCCCAGAAACTTACTCTGGCTAGAGTCCTGAAGTAAGCTGGGTGGGATGCCTGTAGGAGATTGAAAGTCATTGGGATGATGCACAGCTGGAAGAAGTCCAAAGGGGTTTATGTCATTGGATGGGTGGGGTTTCCCCAATTCATATACTGTCCACAGAGGATCCAGTGCGAGATTCTAGAATCCGTTCTTTCCAGTCATAATATTTGGTTCATGTAGCAATAACTACGGCATATGGCATGCCCAGGACAATAGAATGTTTGGCCACTGGAGCAGAAATTATGAAACTAATCTTCTCCCAATGGTCAGCACTTAGCGAAGAAAAACAGGTTAGCGTTTTGAGTCGAGGCAGACCCTCGGCATTCGAGGTGGAGCTGCCCGTCCATTTGTGTGAGCGGTATGGAAGCTTAGCTAGAGGAACTTCGGTCTAAACCGAAGCTCCTCCCAGCCCACTTGGGGTCAAAAGCATTAAGCAATGGGAGCAGAGCCAGAATCCTACGAGGGCTGAGGGGCTAGAATATCGTGTATGTTTAGCCAGGGTTGGCCAGAATGCGCTTGAACAGTAATGGGATGGCTTCGCCTTCCCTCACTCGCATCTGGGAGTAGGACCCACATCCATGGGTGCTGATGAGAGGCAAACTGCCACTTCCCCTCCTCGGAATCACAACCGGTAGCACAGCTTTAGTCCGAACCACGTTGGAGGAGGACCGGATCTCGCATGCGTAGTGGCCTGGCAGAGAGTGGAAGTGGGGTGGGAGCCGGTGGAGCTTCTGTTTTTCGGGCAGTTGGCATGCCAGATGGCCTGGTCCCCGCAATAGAGGCACAATCCTAAGCGTCGATCATGCGTTAGGAGGTGGTTTTGGTGAGCCCGGCTGGAGCTTACAACTTATGCAGTCGCGAGTCATGAGGTGAGTAAATAGTAGCCGGGTTGAGGCGTGGACGCATGAGCGCAGCGTAATCCAAAGCGAGCCGCTACTTGCAGCATCCCAATTAGGATCCCATTCAGCGATAGTCTTGTGCTGGATCAGGATAGAGAAATACCGTTTCACCGAAGTTTAGCGTCGATGGCATCAGAGAAGTATTCACATTTCATGGCGCGTTCAGGCCACTCAGAGGAAGTGGAGGCAGTACCCGCCCGCCTGACGAATTCCACGAAGCAAATTGGCAAAGAGCACGGTTGCCCTGCTGAATAGATTTTTATGAGTACCGGATGGCTTCATTTTCAGCATCGGATCTTGGAAAGGCCGGACTCTTAAGGCTTCTGGAAGAAATGCAGCCACTATGTCGCGCGCAGTATCATCCGCCTGCAGCTCAAAAAAGTGTCACAAACCAGTCAGCAGCCACCCCATCCAGGACAGACCCGATGTCCCCGTGATTTTTCACGTTCAAGATCGATATAAAGTCATCATACTCCTCCATATGTGCATCCGAGTTGCAGGATGAAGTAGGGGGGGGGGTTTAGAAGCCGGTCCCGTCAGCGAAGCGAGACAGGGATCGGGGGCCTGTAGTGCATCCTCTCTCCATGGCTCCTTGGGATTCGCATGGGGCCTCGCGGTTGGGCTAGCTGGCGAGGTTGAGGCGGAGGCAGGAGAAGAGCAGGAATCGGTGGAGACGCGAGGGCCTGGCGCCGCTGGCCCTCTCTTTGGCCAGAGCAGGACCTTTGGGAGGCGTATTAGCAGGTGCTTGCCGAGTAGCAGGACCTAGAAGCGCCGCCTTGATAGGGAGGGGCATTGGTGTTGAAGCCTAGGGTAAAAGCGTGGGAGAGCACCAACTTTCAGGAGCATCCTATCCCGCTGTTTCTTCAACTCCTGTTCTGCTAAGTAGCAATAATTTCCCTCTCATACCCCGAAGTTAAAAGGCATCTTGATGCGCATGCAAGGCACGCTTTTCGCTCCAGTTTGGCTGATTGAGTCACCAGTTCGAATGGCTGCAGTCCAGTTCACTTCGTTAGGTCGATGGCTTTAATGCCTTAGCGTTGGCGTTCCAGGTCCATTCTAGAGTGTTTCAGGACCTTATCATGGATCGATAAATCCTGCATATATTGCCGTTACAACGCGTCTTTTGGCTCAGTCCAGTTCGAAGTTGGATGTCTTTGGCGCTGTTGTTTGCGGTCTCTTTGCAGGTTTTCACGCTCTTTTGCAGCTGTTCGTTCGCTCCTCTGCCTCAAAAGCTGGCGTTCACGGCCCACGCCTCTTGAAGGCATCTCATGATCGAGACCACACTTCCCTCGTCCCAGCTTTCTTTGTGGGCCGGAGGGAAATAAATCGGATGGGGAGTCAGGCTTTCTTGGATTCCTCTCCTCGCCGGAGAGAGCAGCACCTCCGAGTCCACCGACGCTCCACGGAAGCGCCTCTTGTCCATCAGCTACCCACTTCGATCACGGGGATCTGGAGGTCCTGGTTGGGAAGCTGGCGGAAACCCCTCCCAATCCTCGCATCCCTTCAAGTCCCGGTATCAACTTCTAGGTCTTAGGGGCGAGCCAGGTGCTATGCCACTGTATGGATTCTTGGGGGCATCGCCGAAATACGCAGTCAAGGAACCGTTCGAATTGACTCCTGGGTTGCAGCATGAAAGGTGGTCGAGACCCATCTCCCTCCGAGACAGGTTGCATCTGAGGTTTTGTAATCCCACACAGCCCGGTAGAGATCCGATCCACAGGCGCATCGATCCATGGGCAAGGCGCCCCAAAGCGCACTCATGCAACTCCGCATGATAGATCGCTTCAGCGTCCCTCATCCCAGCGAAGTAAGGGAAGACTTCGTGGCGAGTATGCGGACGGAGAGAGTTACCAGCGACCCGCTTCCTCCAGCTTGGTTCCTCCAAGTCAGAAGAAGGGAAAGGTTGAAGACCCTCATGCCTTAAGGGGCTACCGTGTTTCCATTCCACATTTTCAGGAATATTCAACCTCTGCATGCCCAGACACCAGAGAGGTCCACTGATATTTAGAAGTGATAAGATGAAGAATGATTCCTGTCACAATGTAAGGGAATTCCATAGAGCAGAAATAAAAGGCTTCTTTGAGAGTTTGAAAGAACCGTTTAATTCAGAACATCTTAGAAAGCTCACGACGCATTACCGCGACGTGACAGGAATGAAGTCTCCCGCCAGAACCACAGGTTATAACCTTCTCCGTCCCATCCCCCTCCCGGTTCCCCCAGTCCCATTCTCATGGGAACGGCATTCTCATGTCTCTCTCTGTGAGACGATGGAGCCTCTACCAGAGTAATTGCTGCCGATTCTGGCCCATCGCCCGAGCCTTGGAATCCAGTCAAGGCCAAGCGGCTGTGCTGAGAATCAACACCATTGAAACCTTTACAGGAACACACATTCAAAGCACTCCAGTCCAATGGCCGTCCAGCCTCTCTAAAAACCTCCAAAGAAGGAGACTCCACCACACTCCGAGGTAGCCTGTTTCTCTGTCAAACAGCCCTGATAGTCAGAAAGAGGTAGTAGTAGTAGAAGAAGAAGGAGAAGAAGAAGAAGAGGAGTAGGAGGAGGAGTAGGAGGAGGAGTTTGGATTTATATCCCCCCTTTCTCTCCTGTAGGAGACTCAAAGGGGCTGACAATCTCCTTGCCCTTCCCCCCTCACAACAAACACCCTATGAGGTAGGTGGGGCGGAGAGAGCTCCGAGAAGCTGTGACTAGCCCAAGGTCACCCAGCTGGCGTGTGTGGGAGTGCACAGGCTAATCTGAATTCCCCAGATAAGCCTCCACAGCTCAGGCGGCAGAGCGGGGAATCAAACCCGGTTCCTCCAGATTAGATACACGAGCTCTTAACCTCCTACGCCACTGCTTTGCAGGTGGATGTTAGCAGCCAGGTGCAGGAAAGAGTCAGCAACGTGGCAGAAAGCCACAACTGTATAAATAGGGGGAGGTAGCATAATGTGTGTGTGTGGTGTGTGACGAGTTGGTGGAGAGAGGAGTTTGTTCAGTGTCGATTTCTTTCTTGAGCTGCAAGATTAAAAAAAAGCCTTCCTGCTGGAACGAACTTTGCTGTCTCTGCCTGTTCCTCGTGTCGTCCTATCTGACCTGGGTCAGGGAGCTGTCTGAACGCGCTGACACATTTGGCAGTGCCTGGCTCTGCGTAGAAACCCTGGACTTCCTTGGTGGTCTCCCATTCACACACTAACCAGGGCAAACCCTGCTTAGCTTTCAAGAGCTGATGAGATCAACCTATCCTTGGCCATCCTGGTTAAGGCAAGAGACTAACAAAGGTGGTTTGCCACTGCCTCTGCACAGAAACCCTGGACTTCCTGGGTGGCTTCCAACCCAAGTACTTTTTCTATAGCGAAGAGATAGAAAAAGTGCAGAGAAGGGCAACGAGGAGGATTGAGGGACTGGAGCACCTTCCTTATGAGGAGAGGCTGCAGCGTTTGGATCTCTTTAGTTTGGAGAGGAGACGTCGGAGGGGGGATATGATTGAAGTCTATAAAATTATGCATGGGGTAGAAAATGTTGACAGAGAGAAATTTTTCTCTCTTTCTCACAATACTAGAACCAGGGGGCATCCATTGAAAATGCTGGGGGGAAGAATTAGGACTAATAAAAGGAAACACTTCTTCATGCAACGTGCGATTGGTGTTTGGAATAGGCTGCCACAGGAGGTGGTGATGGCCACTCACCTGGATAGCTTTAAAAGGGGCTTGGACAGATTGATGGAGGAGAAGTCGATGTATGGCTACCAATCTTGATCCTCCTTGATCTCAGATTGTAAATGCCTTAGCAGACCAGGTGCTCGGGAGCAGCAACAGCCGCAGAAGGCCCTTGCTTTCACCTCCTGCACGTGATCTCCCAAAGGCACCTGGTGGGCCACTGCGAGTAGCAGAGAGCTGGACTAGATGGACTCTGCTCTGAACCAGCAGGCTAGTTCTTATGTTCTTATGTTCTTACTAACCAGGCTCGCCTCTGCTTAGCTTGTGAAATCTGACAAGAGCAGGCCAGCCTGGGCCATTCAGGTGAGGGCAAGCCCACCGCAGCCCTTCAGAAGCAACACTGGAGCTTGCCTCTATTTTAGTCTTCAGGCCAAGAGAGGGTTTTCCTACCACCTGCTTCCTGCGCTCCCCTAACTGGAGATGCCAGAGGTTGAACCCGGGACCTTTTGCACGCAACGCAGGTGTTCGGCTGCTGAGCTATCACATTCCTCCGCCATTCATGCTGGCTGCCGCACAGGGTGTGGAGATCGCATCACGTGCGCGGAGCACCCGAACGCCCTTTCGGCGCTAATGGGACAGGCCTCTCAAAGCGAACCAAGGAATCAAGCCCAGATGTTTGGGATAACAGATGTGTTCCCAGCTTTAAAACAAACTTGTAAAAGTTGCATAAAAACCCGCCACCTTCCTTAGGCATAAAGATATAATCAAGCCCCTCCGTATTATATGGTGTCGGAGGGGGAAATAGATGAAATGGCTCTTGGAAATAATTCCAGAGGGTAGCTGGGTCAGACTGTGAAGAAGAAGAAGAAGAAGAAGAAGAAGAAGAAGAAGAAGAAGAAGAAGAAGAAGAAGAAGAAGAAGAAGAAGAAGAAGAAGAGGAGGAGGAGGAGGAGGAGGAGGAGGAGGAGGAGGAGGAGTTTGGATTTATATCCCCCTTTTCTCTCCTGCAGGAGACTCAAAGGGGCTGACAATCTCCTTGCCCTTCCCCCTTCACAACAAACACCCTGTGAGGTGGGTGGGGCTGAGAGAGCTCCGAGAAGCTGTGACTAGCCCAAGGTCACCCAGCTGGCGTGTGTGGGAGTGCACAGGCTAATCTGAATTCCCCAGATAAGCCTCCACAGCTCAAGCGGCAGAGCTGGGAATCAAACCCGGTTCCTCCAGATTAGATACACGAGCTCTTAACCTCCTACGCCACTGCTGCTCCTGTGGCAGCAGAATTGAACAGCGTCCTATGAATACATGAAGCTGGCTTATACTAACTGAGATCCTAAGTTCATCAACATGAATGCTGTTTGTTCAGACTGGCAGCAGCTGTCTGGGGTGCAACGGGGAGGAAGAGGAGAGCCAGTGTGTTGCAATGGTTAAAAGCAATGGGCTATAATCTGAAGAACTGGGTTCGATTCCCCTCTCCTCCACATGAGCGGCAGCAGGGTGAACTCTAAGCAGAGGTGGGATCCAGCAGGTTCTCACCAGTTCCCGAGAGTGGGTTACTAATTATTTGTGTGTGCCGAGAGGGGGTTACTAATTGGGTCCGCTTTTCCGTTAGAAATTCCATTAGGTCCAAAAATCATACAGTCCTGTTGTTTCCCATGTGGCTGGTTAGCGAAGGTAGAAAACGGGATCATTCTCCCTGTTGGGCTGTTTTAAAAACATGTTTTAGAAATATGGTAAAGTTCCTTGTTTAAGGAAAGTCTCCTTCTTTTGATTTCCAGAAACAAAATTAAGTCTTTGAAAGTATTAAGTATTTGACAGGCAGTCAATTAGAGGAGAAGTGGTTGTTTCTGTTGGCAGTAGACGATAGGACTTGCTATAATGAGTTTAAATTATGGACAGAAAGTTTCCAGCTGGAAATTAGGAACTGTTTTTTTTACAGTAAGAGTTTTTTACATTAACAGAGAAATTATTAATGCCCCGCCCCCGGAATGCTCGGCCACGCCCCCGTCGTGCCCCACCCAGCCCCATTGGTGCTACGCCACTGTTTGAATCCCACCACCATGGGAACCTGTTACTAAAAATTTTGGATCCCACCACTGGCTTTATGCCAATTGGGCCTAAAAGGGTTTGGATCTAGAGTAATCTAGAACACACAAGAACACATTGGTATATACATGAGATGGACTCCCTCGTCTTTTTTATTCGCTGAGGCGGACAAACGACTCTCTTACCGGGCTTGTGAGATTTTTCCCGCCATTTTCCCCTCAGGGACTGAGCAGCTTCAGATATGGTGGCCCACTTTTCAGAAGTGATCTCCCCATTTTGTTTGTTTACTTTGTAGGCTTGCATTGCATACATGCAATTTTATATGAAAAGGTAGCTAAGATTTGTTTCGTCCATTAACTCACGTGCACCTCTGAGGATACATTTTGATTGCTTTCCATTCTACCATAGAGATATTATTATTATTATTATTATTATTATTATTATTATTATTATTATTAATTGGGTTTATAAACCGCCCTCCCCCAAATCTATGAATCTATAGCCCCACCAAAAATGTTCCCACAGCTCCCAAGGCTGGCCCTGAGAGGCAGATTCTCATTTGGTGAATCAGGGTTTGTTCCCCCACTCCTGCACATGGAGCCTGCTGAGTAACCTCGGGTTAGTCACAGTTCTCTCAGGGCTCCCTCAGATATGGCAAACCATATCTGTTTGGCTGCCCTGACCTGGAAGCCCATCTCAGCCCAATCTTGGCAGATGTTGGAAACTATATAACAGTGGTGGCGAACCTTTTTGAGACCAAGTGCCCAAATTGCAACCCAAACCCCACTTATTTATCACAAAGTGCCAACCCTGCAATTTAAGAAGAGAAGAGTGAAGAAGAGTTTTGGATTTATATCCCCCCTTTCTCTCCTGCAGGAGACTCAAAGGGGCTTACAATCTCCTTGCCCTTCCCCCCTCACAACAAACACCCTGTGAGGTAGGTGGGGCTGAGAGAGCTCCGAGAAGCTGTGACTAGCCCAAGGTCACCCAGCTGGCATGTGTGTGGGAGTGTACAGGCTAATCTGAATTCCCCAGATAAGCCTCCACAGCTCAGGCGGCAGAGCTGGGAATCAAACCCGGTTCCTCCAGATTAGATACACGAGCTCTTAACCTCCTACGCCACTGCTGCTCCAGTGGCGTAGGAGGCCACTGCTGCTCCAATTTAACCTGAATGCTGAGGTTTTAGTTTAGAAAAAAACGGTTGACTCCCTCTTCCTCCACCCCACCCGCTCGAGCAGGGGCAGCCTGCTCTAGCCTCCAGCAAGTCCTGTGCGCACCACTCTGTGCCTCTCTAGCATCTCTGCCTCCTCTGCGCCCCCCCCCCTCGGGCAGCAGCCACCCGGAGCACAGGCACCAGGCCCGCCAGCTGAGTCCTCCCTGCTCACCATGGTGTGCGCATGTCGTGCTCAGTGGCCCAGGCCAGCCTAGATGTGTGTGGGGTGTGTGTGTGTGATTTTCTGCCTCCCACATGACGAACTCTGTGTTCACGTGCCCACAGAAAGGGCTCCGAGTGCCACCTCTGGCACTCGTGCCATAGGTTCGACATCACGGCTATATAACAATAGAATAAGCTGCAGCAGGAAAGCATCAAAAATCAAGGAAAAACTGCTACGCCTCTGCTACAGGCAACAATAAACGAAACAGCAACAATAAACCAAACAGCAGTAAAAGTGCTATTAAAAAAAACAGAACAAAGTGAAAATGTGTGCGACGTTACGGGCAAGTGTTGTTGTGTCATCGATGGAACGGTCTGGCCGCCGCGAAAAGGGAGAGTGACGGAAACCCTGTCTTTGAATACGTTTGATGAACCTAGAACCTCCCTGTTTTGATGCTTCGAAAGGAAACAGGACTTATGTAGATCATCTACTTTGATATGATGTATTTCCATTCCGGCAAATGCAGATTGCTTGTATGCTTCTTTGTATGCTACGTTGCATTCGACGTGTATTGTCCTATTCATGAGCGATTTGTTCAGTGTTGTTTATAAGTTGCACGCACTTTCACTTTATTCTGCTTTTTGACACCTAATTAAAATAGCACTTTTGCTGTTGCTCGGTTTATTTATTTATTGTTGCCGGTGGCAGCCGTGTAGTAGATTTTTCCTTGATTTTAGGTCTTGGAAACGCAGCAGGGTTGTTGGCCGTGGTTAGTATTTGGACGGGAGGCCACCATGAAAATCCTCTTGGATGGAAGGAACATCCAAGGAGAACTTCTGGCTGAATGAAATTGACATATGGGGAGGTAGGATCTCTAGGGAAACCACCTCTGCCTTGTAAATCTTACAGAGTTGCTGTAAATTGGCCATCACTGGATGGCACTATCCACTGCTATTTGCTTTCAAGCAATAGAAGAAGAAGAAGAACAAGAAGAAGAAGGAGGAGGAGGAGGAGGAGGAGGAGGAGGAGGAGGAGGAGGAGGAATTGGCTATCATTGGATGGCACTTTCCACTGCTATATGCTTTCAAGCAATGGAAGGAGGAGGAGGAGGAGGAGGAGGAGGAGGAGGAGGAGGAGGAGGAATTGGCTATCATTGGATGGCACTTTCCACTGCTATTTGCTTTCAAGAAATAGAAGGAGGAGGAGGAGGAGGAGGAGGAGGAGGAGGAGGAGGAGGAGGAGGAATTGGCTATCATTGGATGGCACTTTCCACGGCTATGTGCTTTCAAGCAATGAAAGAAGAAGAAGAAGGAGGAGGAGGAGGAGGAGGTGGAGGAAGAGGAGGAATTGGCTATCATTGGATGGCACTTTCCACTGCTATTTGCTTTCAAGCAATAGAAGAAGAAGAAGAAGAAGAAGAAGAAGAAGAAGAAGAAGAAGAAGAAGAAGAAGAAGAAGAAGAAGAAGAAGAAGAAGAAGAAGAAGAAGAAGAAGAAGAAGAAGCAGCAGCAGCAGCAGCAGCAGCAGCAGGAGGAGGAGGAGGAGGAGGAGGAGGAGGAGGAGGAATTGGCTATCATTGAATGGCACTTTCCACTGCTATTTGCTTTCAAGCAATGAAAGGAGGAGGAGTTGTTTGGATTTATACCCCCCTTCTCTCCTGTAGGAGACTCAAAGGGGCTTACATATACCTTTCCCTTCCCCCTCCCCCCACAACAAACACCCTGTGAGGTGGGTGGGGCTGAGAGAACCCAGGTCACCCAGCTGGCATGTGTTGGAGTGCACAGGCTAATCTAGTTCCCCAGATAAGTCTGCACAGCTCAAATGGCTGAGCAGGGAATCAAACCCGGTTCTCCAGATTAGAGTGCACCTGCTCTTAACCACTACGCCTGTATTTTGAGATAGGCGCCTCAGTTTTTCTCCCTGTTGTGTGGGACACAGCATCCTAATCTTGATGGGGAAGGGGAGGATGTTGAGAAAGGGTTAAACAGTAACACAGTTTCTAACAACATGGCTCTTCCTACAGACACCGTCAGCGGCAATTCATTCTTTAAGCCGTCAAGAGGGCTGGTTGTGAGTTTGCCACCAGGAATCATTTCGAGAAGGCGACTGCAGACATACAGGGTTGTAAACTGGGGGACTGAAAACATTTTAGAAACATTGTAGGGGATTTGTCCAGAAAGGACCAGTGGCAGCCTTTCTGAGGAGGAGCCCCCTCCCCATGAAGGCGGACCCCAAATCTGTCTGGGAAAGAATCGTAGAATCATAGAGTTGGAAGAGACCTCAAGGGCCATCAAGTCCAACCCCCTGCAATGGAAGAACACACAATCAAAGCACTCCCGACATATGCTGATCCAGCCTCTGTTTAAAAACCTCCGAAGAAGGTGACTCCACCACTCTCTGAGGCAGTGAATTCCACTGTCGAACAGCCCTGACGGTCAGGAAGTTCTTCCTAATGTTTAGGTGGAATCTCTTTTCCTTTACCTTGAACCCGTGACTCCTGGTCCTAATCTCTGAGGCAGCAGAAAACAAGCTTGCTCCCTCTTCGACATGGCATCCCTTCAAATATCTAAACATGGCTATCGTGTCACCTCTTCACCTTCTCTTCACCAAACTGAACATCCCCAGCTCCCTAAGTCTCTCCTCATAGGGCATGGATTCCTGACCTTTTATCATTTTGGTTGCCCTCCTCTGGACCCGTTCCAGCTTGTCAACGGCCCCTTCCGCACATGCAGGATAATGCACTTTCAATCCACTTTCAATGCACTTTGCAGCTGGATTTTACTGTGCCGAATAGCAAAATCCACTTGCAAACATAAGAACAAGCCAGCTGGATCAGACCAGAGTCCATCTAGTCCAGCTCTCTGCTACTCGCAGTGGCCCACCAGGTGCCTTTGGGAGCTCACAGGCAGGAGGTGAAAGCAATGGCCTTCTGCGGCTGCTGCTCCCGAGCACCTGGACTGCTAAGGCATTTGCAATCTCAGATCAAAGAGGATCAAGATTGGTAGCCATAAATCGACTTCTCCTCCATAAATCTGCCCAAGCCCCTTTTAAAGCTATCCAGGTTAGTGGCCATCACCACCTTCCGTGGCAGCATATTTCAAACACCAATCACACGTTGCGTGAAGAAGTGTTTCCTTTAGTCCTAATTCTTCCCCCCAGCATTTTCAATGTATGCCCCCTGGTTCTAGTATTGTGAGAAAGTGGATTGAAAGTGAATTATTTTGCATGTGCGGAAGGGGCCAATATCCTTCTTGAATTTTGGTGCCCAGAACTGCACATAATATTCCAGGTCAGGTCTAACCAATGCAGAATAGAGCGGTAGAATTACATCCCTCCAAATAGAGAGGGACAATTACATACAAGAGGCGGGAATTGGCTCGAGTGATCTGTTCCCTCTTACAGGAATGCTTCCGAGCAGCCTTGAAACTCACCAGAGGTTCTCTGGCAACTGGCCGCCCCCCCTCCCGAGAAAGGCCCCCCACGCGCCCTGAGAAACGCCATCCTCCCCAACCAGGCATCTTGACTCCAAATGGCCTCGCCTGCAACAGCACAAAGAGGCACAACGGCTGTCAAACAGCAGGCAGACGGCCAAGGCCTCCGGGGGGCTGAGCGAACACCCCCTGGTTCCTTCCACAGGCCAGATCTGCATCCCTCTGTGAAAACAAATAAATAAATAAACCCGAGGAAACACTTCCATCTTGTTAGCACATTTACTTGACATCACACTTATGGAGGCCAGAGGACCGCACGCGTGTACGAGGGACCCCAGCGAACACAGAGACGGGCGGAGGAGAAGAAACGTCTGTTTGCCGATCCCGTCCCTCTCCTCTTCGTCCCCTGCGTTTGTGGCGTCATCGGAACTCGGCGTCTGGGAGCCTTTGAAGCTTGCAGCAAAAGGAGCGCGGCATCTGGAAAAATTTGGATTAATGAGAACATGGCCCCCGCGGTGAACCTTTGCCTGCCTGCCTTTTCTGACTTTGGGTTTGCTACCTGCTTGCCGTTGCATGGATCACAGGGCGCTGGAAAACAGGGGATGATTTCTGGACAGGGGTCACCCACGAGGGTTGCCAGCCTCCAGGTAGCACCTGGAGATCTTCTGCTATTATGACTGATCTCCAGACGATAGAAGAAGAAGAATTTGGATTTATATCCCCCCTTTCTTTCCTGTAAGGTAGGCTGACCAGACATCCCGCTTTTGGCGGGACAGTCCCGCCTTAAAACAATTTGTCCCGCATCCCGCGGTTTTTTCAAGTGTCCCGGTTTTTGGAAGGCTGCCGCACTGCCTTCTGGGGCGCAAGGCAGTGCGGCAGCCTCCCGTGCGCAGCCGCAGGAGTGCACTGCCTTCTGGGGCACTCCCGTTTCCCGTCGAAATGGGAGCGCCCCAGAAGGCCGTGCGCTCCTGCGGCCGCATGCGCATGCGGTTCACAAAGTAACCTGTAAGGAGACTCAAAGGGGCTTGCAATCTCCTTTCCCTTCCCCCACACTACAAACACCCTGTGAGGTGAGTGGGGCTGAGAGAGCTCCAAAGAGCTGTGACTAGCCCAAGGTCATCCAGCTGGCGTGTGTGGGAGTGCACGAGCTAATCTGGTTCACCAGATAAGCCTCCACAGCTCAAGTGGCAGAGCGGGGAATCAAACCCAGTTCTCCAGATTAGAGTGCACTTGCTCTTAACCACTATACCGTGCTGGCTCTCTCTATCGGGATCCGTTCCCCTGGAGATATTGATTGCTTGGAAAGTGGACTCTATATAGCATTATACCCTGTTCAAGCCCTTCCCCTTCCCAAACCCCGCCCTCCTCAGGCTCCACCCCCCAACCCCCCAGATATTTCTCAACCCTAACAAATAGCGCCTCCTCCTGTTTGTGAAGGGGCTGTGGTCAGGAGTCGACCATTTGTGTGAGATGCAGAAAGTCTCTAGGTTGGACCTCCAGCACCTTTGGTTAAAAGGTCAGGGGTGATGTGAAAGACTTCGGCCCAAGGCACTGGGCAGCAGCTGCCAGTCTGAGTACACAATACCTACTTGGATGGACCAAGAGCCTGACTTGGTATACAGCAGCTTCACACCTTCATTTGTGCGCACTCATGGGGGGGCTAACGTGCCCTTTTCCCCAGCCAAATTGTTCATGAGTTGATATAAGGAGAAGAGGAAACTGTCAGAGAGACCACTCCCTCCTGAAGAAGAAGAAGAAGAAGAAGAAGAAGAAGAAGAAGAAGAAGAAGAAGAAGAAGAAGAAGAAGAAGAAGAAGAAGAAGAAGAAGAAGAAGAAGAAGAAGAAGAAGAAGAAGAGGAGGAGGAGGAAGAGGAAGAAGAAGAGGAGGAAGAGGAAGAGGAAGAAGAAGAAGAGTTTGGATTTATATCCCCCTTTCTCTCCTGCAGGAGACTCAAAGGGGCTCACAATCCCAGGAATGCCCCGCCCCCGGAATGCCTGGCCATGCCCCATCATGCCCCGCCCAGCCCCATTGGCGCTACGCTACAGTTTGAATCCCACCACCATGGGAACCTGTTACTAAAATTTTTGGATCCCACCACTGCTTGTGACTCCCTACCTGTATCCGAGCCCCCACTCCTATTACTGGAGGCAAACCGTGCCATAAGGGTGCCCACCGCCAGAACAAAACTTCTCGTCTGCAACCTTTGTCATCTATCTTCACAACTCACAATCCAAAGAAAACAACAACAACAACAACCAGCCCGCCGATAGCTGGAACTCAACCCCAGCATTTCCTGTCTCTGGACTTGCTTCCTGTGATGCCACCTGCCCACGGTCTCTTCCCAGGATGTCGAAATGCTTTAGACGTCAGGGGAGAGACGGGGCTTCTCAAGGACTTTCATCCCAGGTGCAAAAGGGAGGGAATTCCCACAAGGCACAACCTGTTTGCTAACCACATGTAGGCAGCAGAAGGGCAGCGGGAATCTCTCTCTCTCCCCTGCCCCCCCTTTTATCCTTCCAACCTAGGATAGAAATTAGCACCCACCATTTCCTCTCGATGTGAAAAATCACTTCCCTCGGAGCAGGTGGTTTAGAAGGAGGGAGGAGTTGGGGGGTAAGGCAGGAAAGAGCAGGGGGGTTGTGTTTGTGGGGGGGGGGGTCTCCGTGGTCTTGTTGTTTTGTTTTTCCGTATTTACGAAACCCAGCTTTTTCCTGGGGCCGACGTGGGAAAAACAACAGGATGCCGAACCCAGCCATCTCCTGAGGTATCAGACAATGGTGTCGGCGCAGTGAGACAGTCGTGATTTACATTCGATTCTACCTACTCTGTGCTTTATGCTCTTCCACGCATCCCTCCCCCCCCTTACACCCCCCCGTAAAATGCACCTGGCATCGCCCCCCCCCCCATGTCTATCAATGGCCTCTGTCGGAAGCAATGCGCCCGCATTTCTTTTTTCAACTCCAGATGTGCGACATCCTTTTTCTCGCGGCGAGAGGTGGGGGAAGGTGGGATGCGGAAAAGTCAAACACAAAAGCAAAGATTTCCTTTGCAGTAAACAAACTCCCAAAATGGAGGGAGCGGGTGAGGCAGGCCTGAGACGAAATTTCGGGAGAGAGGAAGTCGCGAAAAGTTCTCACTAACAGCTGAAACGAATTTTGGTCCAAAATGTTTTCTTTCTGCTAATGTTGGGGTGCATTATTGTCTGAATTGTCTTTGAATATTTGCCAAATAACCACTAAGAGTGAGGGTGGCGGGGGGAGGCACAAAAGAAGAAAAAGAAGTGGAGGAAGAAGAAGAGTTTGGATTTATATCCCCCCTTTCTCTCCTGTAAGGAGACTCAAAGGGGCTTACAGTCTCCTTTCCCTCCCCCTCACAACAAACACCCTGTGAGGTGGGTGGGGCTGAGAGAGCTCCGAAGAACTGTGACTAGCCCAAGGTCACCCAGCTGGCATGTGTTGGAGTGCACAAGCTTATCTGGTTCACCAGATAAGCCTCCAAAGTGGCAGAGCTGGGAACCAAACCCAGTTCTCCAGATTAGAGTGCACCTGGTCTTAACCACTACACCACGCCGGCAGGGCTCGGCCAATGCCATTTCAATTATTTTTGACTTCCCCGGCAAATGACTGTTATCCCTCTATGCCTTGTGGGAATGCAGACCCTATAACCATGGTGGCGAACCTTTGGCACTCCAGATGTTATGGACTACAATTCCCATCACCCCTTGTCAATTGGCCATGCTGGCAGGGGCTGATGGGAATTGTAGTCTATAACATCTGGAGTGCCCAAGGTTCGCCACCACTGCCCTATAATCTACCCTCAGTGGGGTAGAGTTGTGGCTTGCCATGGTGTTATACCTCCCAGCAAGAGTGGATTGAAAGGCGAAAACAGCCTTTTAACATTTCCTGTTCCCAGCCCTGCCCCCTCCCCCTACCCAACAGTGTCTCAAAGATAAAAATTTTCCTGCCTTGCCTTCCTCGGACTTCGAACATTACATCAAATGTTCAAGTTTATGTTTGCAGACTTATGGACTAGAAACTTGCTCTTAGAAAAAATAAACCCAAGCCAACATTTCCTCAGGATGCAAACTCTGCACCTACAGGTTATGGGTCAAGCTCCTTGGCCTTCCTCATTGTTGGCAGAAACAAAATAAGTTATGAAAAACCAGAGAATGGCAATATTTCCATTACTCTTCATGACATGTTTAAGATGTGAGCCCTTCCAGGCAGGATATGGCCTCCCCCCCCCCCCTTGTTCTCTGCACTTACCATCTATGCACCTTACCATCTTTACTACCCTCTTAGAGAGGAGCCTGGCACCTCCCTCTTTCTTTTGTTGGGGTGATCTTAATGAATTAGATGATAGGATACTTGTTACTGTTATATTAACCGCTGTTTTAAATAGATTTTAATGGATTTAGTATTATATTGTCTGTACTGACTTTTAATTGATTGTGTATCTGTGGATGCTGTACATCGCCCAGAGCCCCTAGGGGATGGGGCGGTTTATAAATCGAAAGAATAATAAATAAATAAATAAATAAATAAAATAAAAAAGAAAAACAAGATGCAACTTAGAGTGTGAAGAAGTTTTTCTGCTCCTGCCAAATATATTAAAATCCTAGGTTTGAATCCAGTAGCACTTTAGAAACCAACAAGATTTTGTAGGGTATGAGCTTTTGAGACTCACAGCTCTCTTCATCAGATACCGGAACTCTGAGTCTCTAAAGCCCTACAAAAGCTTCTTGGTTTGTAAGGTGCTACTGGGGTACCCATATCCTCTGTGGTCACCGTTTGGGAATGGGGGGGAAGGTTGGCAGACCCAGGTTGAGAAATTCCTGGAGATGTGGGGCGGAACCTGGGGAGGACAGGGGCCTCAGTGGGGCATGAGGCCTGTGGTAGGATTCAGCCGGTTTGCACCGGTTCCGCAGAATTGGTAGCTAATGGCTGGACGAATCCCACCACCCTAGGGGAGGGGGAGTGAGGGGGCTTTCAGCGCTCCAGAGCAGATGGGCGCCTTGCCCACTGTCTGCTCCAAGACGCTAAAAGTCCTGTCGCTTCACCTTGAAAAGGGGGGGGTGCAGCAGCCAGGTAAGCGGGCGGCGGGGGTGGGGCGCATGGTGGAGGGCCCACTTTGGGGGGCGAGAGGCATGCAGCACGGAGGCCAAGCCGGTGGTTAAAAGGAGCAGCAGTGGCGCAGTGGTTAAGAGCAGGTGCACTCTGATCTGGAGGAACCGGGGATTCCCAGCTCTGCCGCCTGAGCTGCGGAGGCTTATCTGGGGAATTCAGATTAGCCTGTGCACTCCCACACACGCCAGCTGGGTGACCTTGGGCTAGTCACAGCTTCTCGGAGCTCTCTCAGCCCCACCCACCTCACAGGGTGTTTGTTGTGAGGGGGGAAGGGCAGGGAGATTGTCAGCCCCTTTGAGTCTCCTACAGGAGAGAAAGGGGGGATATAAATCCAAACTCCTCCTCCTCCTCCTCCTCCTCCTCCTCCTCCTCTTCTTCTTCTTCTTCTTCTTCTTCTTCTTCTTCTTCTTCTTCTTCTTCTTCTTCTTCTTCTTCTTCTTCTTCTTCTTCTTCTTCTTCTTCTTCTTCTAAATAATTAGAATCCCACCACTGTACAAGGTCATAGAGTCCCCCCCCCCCCCCGCAAAGTATCCATTTTCTCCAGGGGAATTGATCTTTGTAATGTGGAGATGAGATATCATTTGGGGGGGGGCAGGTCCCTCCTGGAGGCTGGCATCCCTAGGTGCTACCGGACTCAACCCCGGCTGCTCTACTGCAGGCCAACAGGGCTACCCTTTGAAATTTAAAAAACCCTGTTTCTTCTCCACCAGGAAGCTGGGTGGAAGCAGTGAAGTCCGGCCAGGGGACATCACACTGGTGGGAGAATGTCTTCTGCCTCTGGCTCCTGTCCCAAGGCAGCTTGAAGCCACTGTGGCTACGGGAAAGCCTCGGCTCCCCGCGCCAGGGCCTGCGAGCAGCCTCCCGCCCGAGCCGCCACGATGGGCCGCGCTCCAGCTGCTTGCTGTTTTGCAAAGAATTCTGGGCTCCTGCTGGACAGAGATAAGCTCAAGAATTCACAGGGCCCGTTCCAAATATCCTGCCAGCTTCCGCCCGCTTCCTTGCTGCCGTTTCGGGTTTTTGTCTCATTTCCGCTGTATCACGCTGGGGACGGCTTCCTGTTTTCTAGCCAGAGATCCCAGAGTAGCCGAAGCGGAGGACCCTCAGGAGAAAGGAGGATGGGTTGGGGGTGGCTGGGGAGGGGGGCAATGTTGAAAGGCTGGGGCTGGGGAGAAGAGGCGCATTTGGGGAGGAAAGGCAGCCAAGAGGGTGACGCGGGCCTTCGGAAACAAAGCCAAAGACCCATCGGGCGGGACCGCGCATTCCAAGATGGCGGCTCTCTCAAAGAGAGCGCCACCCTCTGGCCTCGCCAGCCCAGGAAAATGACAGCATCGATTAAAGGGATTTAGGAACAGCTGACTCAGTTTCCACACTGCACTCTTCGGGTCACATAAACATTCATTTAAAAAAACAAGTAAACTTGGCTACATTCCACAGGGGTTTGCTGTGTTTGAAATAGCTCGTTTCATCCCAGCCTTCCTCAAAGGAGCTCAGCTAAGATTGCCAGCTCTGTGATAGGATAGGGGAGTGGAGCCTGGGAGGGCAGGGTTTGAGGAGGGGCGGGACCCCTCCAGGATATAATGCCATAGATTGCCCCCTTCCAAAGCAGCCAATTTCTCCAGGGCAGATGATCTTGGCCATCTGGAGATGCCCTGTCATAGCAGGAGATGTTCAGGTACCACCTGGAAGTTGGCAACCATATACTCAGTGGAGTGGATATGGCTTATTTTATCTACACAGCAACCCTGCGAGGTAGGCTAGGCTGAGGGAGATGGTGGCTGGCCCCAGGTCACTCTGAGAGCTTCTATGACGGAGTAGGAATTTAATCAGTCTCCCAGAACCTTGGGAAACATGCTGAGCCCGTGGTGGCAAACCTTTGGCACTCCAGATGTTATGGACTACAATTCCCATCAGCCCCTGCCAGCATGGCCAATTGTCCGTGCTGGCAGGGGCTGATGGGAATTGTAGTCCATAACATCTGGAGTGCCAAAGCTTTGCCACCACTGTAGCATTACTGCCGTTCTGATGGGTTTGTTGCAGCAAAAATGGGGAAAAATGTCTTGTGGCGCTAACTTATTTAGTAAGACTACAAAAAGTTATGCTATAGTAATTTACTCAAGTCTAATGTATGATGTTGCAGGATTTTGCTAAATGTTGCCTAGATAAGATAGACAGACAGACGGATGGTTGGACGGACGGACGGACGGACAGATAGATAGAAACTAATCTCTGTCGTCTGGAGATTTGTTGTACTTTCAAAAAATCTCGAGGTCCCACCTGGAGGCAGGTAACCCTAAATCGCCCTCGCAGCAGCAGAAAAGAAGAGGAAGCAGCAAGACAGTCTGAAAGAACAGCCCCAAACGTCCAAGAGCCAGCGTGGTGTAGTGGTTAAGAGCAGGTAGATTCTAATCTGGAGAACTGGGTTTGGTTCCGCACTCCTCCACCTGAGTGGCAGAGGATTATCTGGTGAACCACATGTGTTTCCGCACTCCTACATTCCTGCTGGGTGACCTTGGGATTGTCATAGTTCCCTCTGGACTCTCTCAGCCCCACCAACCTCCAGAGGCATAGCAAGGAGGGAAAGCGCCCAGTGCACTGGTGCGTCCTCTGCCCCGCCCCGGAACGCCCTTGCCACACCCACACAGGGGCGTGCACCCAGTGCATCGTGCCCCTGTCCCCTTGGCGCTACGCCTCTGCCTATGTCAGAAGGTGTCTGTTGTGGGGAGAGGAAGGGAAAGGAGCTTGTGAGCCACTTTGAGTCTCCTTACAGGAGAGAAAGGAGGGGTATAAATGCAAACTCTTCTTCTTCTTCTTCTTCTTCTTCTTCTTCTTCATACTACCTCTTTATTTCAACTCTCTGCTATGCCTTTGTTTTCTTCGGCCACCTCTTCCGTGGCTGCCAAATCTCTATCATTCTAACCCCATGAAGCTCTTCATCTGCTTACAACATAACCCATTCTGCAGTGCAAGTGTCCTGTGCTGCGGACAAGGGGAGTGAGTAGAGTTGCCAAACTCCAGGTAGGGCCTGGAGATCTCCTGCTATTATAATTGATCCAGTGGTGGGATCCAAAAATTTTAGTAACAGGTTCCCTCGCCAGCCCCCCCTCAGCAAAGGGGGCAGAGGCGTACCTAGGCAAACCTGAGCCCTGGGCAAAACTTGAGTTGGATGCCCCCCCCATGGGCAGCCACCCCACCACGACCCCCCCCCAAATTTTTTTTGCACCAGGTCATTTCTAAATCATCATCACGTTATAGAAAATGCCCCAACTCACAAATCTGAACATGGCAATGGTGAAACACACAGGTTCTTTGATAGAGACGGGTGAGATAAAAGGTACGAAAGGCTGAGAATCCATGAATGGCAGTACCTGAAAGGGATTAACCCAGTTCAGGGAGTGACGTTATCAGTCGCAATTGCTAGATGGGACCTTCACGTTCAAAGGCAGGATGCCTCTCGGGGAGGCAAGGGCGTGGAGACGGGAAAGCGGACCCAATTAGGAACCCCCTCTCGGCACACACAAATAATTAGTAACCCCCTCTCTGGAACTGGTGAGAACCTGCTGGATCCCACCTCTGAATTGATCCCTGGAGGACAGTCCCGCTGGGGAAAATGGCTTTCTCGAGGTCCCTCCCCCAAATCTCCAGGAATCTTTCCCCCACCCCCACAGAAGAGGAACACTTGCTATTGTCGGTGTGTAATGGTTATGGGGCTAGGTGGGGATCCCCAGCACCTGGGTTCAAGCCCTGATGCAGTTATTGGGTGACTTTTGGCCAGTCATTCTATCTCAGCTTGACCTACCTCGTAGGGTTGTTGTGTGGCTATAGCAGAGAGGAGGTGAACCGTGTACATCACCGGGCACTCGTGGGAGGAAATGAGATAGATACATGACCTCCTGAGTGGCGTAGGAGGTTAAGAGCTCATGTATCTAATCTGGAGGAACCGGGTTTGATTCTCCGCTCTGCCGCCTGAGCTGTGGAGGCTTATCTGAGGAATTCAGATTAGCCTGTGCACTCCCACACACGCCAGCTGGGTGACCTTGGGCTAGTCACAGCTCTTCTGAGCTCTCTCATCCCCACCCACCTCACAGGGTGTTTGTTGTGAGAGGGGAAGGGCAAGGAGATTGTAAGCCCCTTTGAGTCTCCTGCAGGAGAGAAAGGGGGGATATAAATCCAAACTCTTCCTCCTCCTCCTCTTCCTCCTCCTCCTCCTCCTCCTCCTCCTCCTCTTCTTCTTCTTCTTCTTCTTCTTCTTCTTCTTCTTCTTCTTCTTCTTCTTCTTCTTCTTCTTCTTCTTCTTCTTCTTCTTCTTCTTCTTCTTCTTCTTCTATCAAGATCGGGCTACAGTCACAGGCAGCTGCAGCGGATCTTGGCTTTTCATTTTTGCAAGTTTATGAAGTTCTTTGGTTGTCGCGAAGGAGGCTCTCGAGCAGTCCCTCGGCCTGGTTTTCGTCTCTGATGCGCAGCCTCAAATCTGCTTGCTCGCTCTCGACCGATCCTTTCCTGGCTTCCTCCGGTGTCCAGCTAAATGACCTCATTTCCGTGGTTGTTAAGGCAGCCGTTTCCTGTTTCCTGTCTGGCCAACACTGATTTCCCTGCAAAAGTAACAAACGGGAAAAAAATCAGTCTTGAGCAGAATCTACGGCGATTTGGTCCTTCCAGCTCACGAAAGATGCTGCCCTGCGTCAGATCAGTAGACCATCGAGCCCTGCGGTGATCGCTTAGATGGGGCTATTGCTGGTTCCATCCAGGGTCCAGACGGGCGAAGCAATTGTTCTGCCACTATGCTACTTGGGTGTGGTGGAACAGGCCTGGTTTGGCTTGAAGGCCCTGTTCCACCCAGCCATCACCTAGGGCAGGGGTCTGCAACCTGCGGCTCTCCAGATGTTCATGGACTACAAATCCCATCAGCCCCTGCCAGCATGGCAAATTGGTTGCCAGCTTCTCCTGGAAGGGGAAACTGCAGCCACCACCTGACCTTTGTAGGGATTTCCCACTGGGGAGGATCCCAGATTCCTTTCCAACTATGCCAAGGTGACCAGACATCCCGCTTTTGATGGGACAGTCCTGCCTTAAACCAAGTTGTCCCGCGTCCCACGGGTTTTTTTACTGTCCCGATTTTTGGAAGGCTGCCACACTGCCTTCTGGGGCGCTCCCCTTTTCCCACCCTGCCACAGGGCAGGCAACAGGGGAGCGCCCCAGAAGGCAGTGTGGCAGCCTTCCGCACTGCCGCACTGCCTTCTGGGGCGCCCCACTGCCACACTGCCTTCTGGGGCGCTCCCTGGGGCCTTCTGCACTGCCGCACTGCCACACTGCCTTCTGGGGCGCCCCTGTTGGGCTGTTTTAAAAACATGTTTTAGTAATATGGTAAAGTTCATTGTTTAAGGAAAGTATCCTTCTTTTGATTTCTAGAAACAAAATTAAGTATTGGAGAGGAGAAGTAGAGGAGAAGTAGTTGTTTCTGTTGGCAGTAGACGATAGGACTTGCTATAATGAGTTTAAATTATGGACAGAAAGATACCAGCTGGAAATTAGGAACTTTTTTTTACAGTAAGAGTTTTTTACAGCAACAGAGAAATTATTAATGCTCCGCCCCCGGAGTGCCCCGCCCAGCCCTAATGGCGCTATGCCACTGTTTGAATCCCACAACCATGGGTACCTGTTACTAAAAATTTTGGATCCCACCACTGGGTCTAACACTCTGTTCTGGCCAAGTGCAAGGCACCTGATTTTAGTTTGCTTGGGGAACAGAACAGCCCCTCTCTGCTCCCGAGAGTTTTATCAGTTCCCAGCGCCCACCCCCTTCACCTGCCAGTCTGGGTCAAAGAATCTTTTCCTGCTGGATCCCAGGACCGGGTAATTGTCATGCTACACGCAACACATGCACAACTGAACATGTGACCCAAAGCCCACATTTCACCAGGCAAAGGGTGCCTGGTTTCAATCGCAAAGTGTTGCCTGTTTCTTTCTTTAAAAAAAATATTTTTATTGCTTTTCCAAAAAGGGGAGTCTGTTAGTACAACAATATAATAGTATACAAATGAGAGCAAGTTTGTCTGTCCAGAAAAAAAATCACAAATTAAAATCATAATATCTGTTACATAAGCTTTGCTAGTCATTCTGTATAAATCGAGACTCCCTTACAACCTAACCACCCCTACCCCTCCTCTATCCCCCCTGACTTCCCCTCTACAATAAAGCAGTAACAACGTAATAATAGGATAAGCATGGATTGATCCCTATGCGATAAGAAAAGAAAAAACATCCATCTTTGGATAAGGTGACCAGATGGTCACCTTTGTGAACCGGGACAGGGGTAGGCAGCCACGCAGCTGCAAGAGCGCACTGCCTTCTGGGGCAAGCTCCAGAAGGCCATGCTCCTGAGGCCGCGCGCGCAGGAGGCTGCCGCACTGCCTTGCGCCCCAGAAGGCAGTGCGGCAGCCTCCCAAAAATCGGGACAATTTAAATAACCCGCAGGACGCAGGACAAATTGTTTGAAGGCGGGACTGTCCCGCCAAAAGTGGGACATCTGGTCAGCCTGTCTTTGGAGGAAGAGAAAGTATAAGAAACAGTTTCATAACATCATTGGTCAAACCTTAAAAACCTATTGAATAAATTGAGATTGTATACATGGAAGTGTCGCCTGTTTCTAACAAACAGATCCACTTGCGTTCAGTGTGAGATGTGAGCCGCGGCTCTGGGAAGAAATCTGGCTTTTGAACCCGGGACTTTCTGCCTGCCAAGTCGACGCTCTGCCTTTGAGAATGCGGTTCTTCCCCGGGTATCCCGGCAGGTTTGAAAATCCACTCCCCCTGTTAGGAAATCAAATAATCCATTACAATGTCGGGGGGGCGGGGGGAAGGGGGGAAGGGATCAGTAGCCCAAGCGATGATGAAACAGATGTTTGTGCGGTGGCAGAGGTGGAGGTTGCTGGCTTTTCTCAGCGCCTCCTCGCCCGTGCGCCAAGATTCCGTGATGGAGTGCGAGTGTTTATCCCCAGCTATTCTCATCGGTCTCGGCCGGGCCGGAGGTGTTCAAAGCAGGAAAGGAAGCAGGAGCGGCAACTGAAACAACAGGCAAAAGAAAACAAAGACTTTTTTTTGAAAAGAAAAAGGAAAAAAAAGTTCTCCGTTCATAAATCAAATGAACTGCAGGTGATCCCTGGAGCCGGCCAAAGTCTGGGAAAGGACAAACTCTTTGGCAACGGGCGAGAAGCAGCTGGGATTGTGTGCCTGCCTTGGAGCTTAATAGAGAATCTGCTCAGAAATCCCAAGTACATGGTGAAGCGAGGAGATGCCCGAGATACTTGTTTTTTATTTTATTTTATCACTCATAAAACATAAGAACATAAGAAGAACATAAGGAAGAAGAAGAAGAAGAAGAAGAAGAAGAAGAAGAAGAAGAAGAAGAAGAAGAAGAAGAAGAAGAAGAAGAGGAGGAGGAGGAGGAGGAGGAGGAGGAGGAGGAGTTTGGATTTATATCCCCCCTTTCTCTCCTGCAGGAAACTCAAAGGGGCTTACAATCTCCTTGCCCTTCCCCCCTCACAACAAACACCCTGTGAGGTAGGTGGGGCTGAGAGAGCTCCGAGAAGCTGTGACTAGCCTAAGGTCACCCAGCTGGCGTGTGTGGGAGTGTACAGGCTAATCTGAATTCCTCAGATAAGCCTCCACAGCTCAGGCGGCCATCACCATCTCCTGTGGCAGCATATTCCAAAACAAACTGAAACAAACAATAATACAACCCAACACACGTCAATACACGTCATATACATGTCAGAGGATTATCGGCTGCCCTCTCCCCTCCTTGGAAGAACTCTATAATTCCCGAAGCCTAAAGAAAGCCCAAAATATTCGGAGAGACCCGTCTCATCCGGCACGCTCTCTTTTTGAACTGTTACCATCCAGCAGACGATACAGGTCTATCAAAACTAGGACCAAGAGGCTTAGAGACAGCTTCTACTCTAGAGCTGTGGCTATGCTGAACTCCGCGGCTTCGTGTTGATGTGTTTGGGGCTGTGTAGGGATGGGTGGAGGAAGGGGAAAGTGAAGATGGGGTATGAGTCTGAAATTGTGTGCATCGAGGAATGCTGCTGTAAATTTCATTGTGCGTGCACAATGACAATAAATGCTTATGCTTGTATCGAATTCCAGCTATCTCATCTTTGATGAAAAGTTAACTCTAGCTTCATACATATCATTAAAACATTAGTTCAATAGTTATTTCTTAAATGTGTTCCAGTGGTTACGATCTACTGTTTCCTTTAGATTTCAAACCCTGCCACTGCAGGGTTTGAATAGCTTTGCAGGGTTTGAATAGATTTGCAAAAGATATTCCGTGAAAGGAATATCCAATTTTCTAAAAAACTGGCCGGACTGTTATCTCATAGTAGTGTCGTCAGCTTTGCCATTTCTGAATATTCTGTAACTTTCAGAATCTAGACCAGGGGTAGGGAACCTGTGGCTCTCCAGATGTTCAGGAACTACAATTCCCATCAGCCCCTACCAGCATGGCCAATTGGCCATGCTGACAGAGGCTGATGGGAATTGTAGTTCCTGAACATCTGGAGAGCCGCAGGTTCCCTACCCCTGATCTAGACCTCTTTTGTTGGTATCTTGTCTCTCCATTTTTTGTGCATATAAACTCCTTGCTGAAGTTGTCAAATACATAAACAGAGTTCTATATTGCTTACAAGGGGTCTGCAACCTGCGGCTCTTCAGATGTTCATGGACTACAATTCCCATCAGCCCCTGCCACCGTGGTCAATTGGCCATGGTGGCAGGGGCTGATGGGATTTGTAGTGCATGAACACCTGGAGAGCCGCAGGTTGCAGACCCTGGGCTTGGGAGAACCCTCTCCCATAATTCCCAACAGAAAGATCTCAGTTTTTTTTTTCAGAATTGTTATCTTCAAAATCTTTTGTACTTAAGTATCCAAGATAGTAATTTGGACAAAAAATAAAGGCTGTGGGGCCTTGCTAGTCCTTGGGTTGCCAACAGAAAGTCCCACAGGGCTTCTGTGCATCGGTCTACTCTCTGCACTTTTATCCTGTGTCTGTTTATCTCATTGTACCTATCTGTTCATCCCAGGCAGCCAGGCAGCAGGTGTAGCTTTTACCAGCAGGGGTGCTTTGCCTGTTGGATTTCCGCCTGTTGCATCTGAGAAGGGAGCTCCAACTCATGGCCTCTCGTGCTGCAATCGATGCTGTTCGTCTTTAAGGGGCCAATGGACTTCTGTTTCGTTTGGCTACCCTTATGGATTTCTGCCTGTCACACACCTGCTAAAGTCACGGAGCCCCTGATGGGAAGCAAATTAGTCTCTCAGGGGCCCTTTCCGCACATGCAGAATAATGCGCTTTCAATCCACTTTCACAATCGTTTGCAAGTGGATTTTGCTATTCCGCACAGCTGCAGAGTGCATTGCAAGTGCATTATTCTGCATGTGCAGAAGGGGTCAAAGACAACAGACATAATATTTGTTGAAATGAACATCACTTATTCAATCGGTTCTATGTAGGGTTGCCAGATCTGGGTTGGGATATTCCTGGACATTTGGGGGTGCAGGTTAGGGAGGGCAGACTTTGCGGGAGGGTCCTCACCAGGATATATTGCTGCAGAGCACCCCCCCCCCTCCGAAGTAGCCATATTCTGCAGCGGACCTGATCTCCGTTACCTCTTGTCTGTTTCTCTCTTTGTCTATACCTGGGAACTGCCTTCTGACCTCTCTTCCTCCTCTCTTAGTAGCCATTTCTCTTTGTCTTTTTCCACATAGACCTGCTTGGAGTCAGATGCTTCGATACATCTCTCCCGTAGAAGCAAATATTTCATACTTGCGCTCACACACCGCCGGATTAGCTGGCCACTTGGCAACTCTTCCCATCATTGAACTGCTAACATCAACAGTCCCGAAAAGCCTATTAAAAGTACCAGAAGATCATAAAATAAACTAGCCAGATGAAACAACAAATCGTTTGACTATAAAGGAAGGAAGGGTGGAGGAATCTGCCAGGAAGCATTTGGCAAATCATTTTGTCCATTTGAATGGCCGGCTGGTGACTGGGGTTGGGAGCCTGTGGATCGGTTCCATTCATGGTGGAAGTTTCCTCTGGAACTACAGCAGTGGTGACGAACCTATGGCACGGGTGCCAGAGGTGGCACTCAGAGCCCTTTCTGTGGGCACATGTGCGCAGATTTCATCGTGGAGGGGGGGGCGGAAAATCACACCCCCCCCCGCACACACACACATCTAGGCTGGCCTGGGCACAATCCTTTACCTGGGAGTAAGCTCGGTTGCTGGCAATGGGGCTTGCTTCTGAGTAAACCCTCCTAGGTCATGATTCACCCGTTTGAAGTGTTGCACAGTTGCTTCAAAGCAAAGCCACCGACTACCACCAAGCTTACTCCCGAGTAACGCGCACCTCGGAGCCAACCGTTTTTTCTATACGAAAACCTCAGTATTCAGGTTAAATTGCCATGTTGGCACTTTGCAATAAATAAGTGGGTTTTGGGTTGCAATTTGGGCACTCACAGAGGTGGGATCCAGCAGGTTCTCACAGGTTCCCGAGAGTAGGTTACTAATTATTTGTGTGTGCCGAGAGGGGGTTACTAATTGGTGATTTTGCCACATGATTTTGGCCTTAGTTACGCCCCTCCTCTCAGCAGCAGCGCGCAGAACTTGAAGCAGTCTAGCAGGAGGTGCACCAGCGTGTGTGGCAGCCTGCGCCTGCGTGCATTCGTTTCCCACCCAAGGACCGGCGCAGCGGCTGCGTCCTTGCCACAGCCCCGCCCAGGAATGCCCGGCCATGCCCCATCGTGCCCCACCCAGCCTCATTGGCGCTACGCCACAGTTTGAATCCCACCACCATGGGAACCTGTTACTAAAATTTTTGGATCCCACCACTGAAAGCCACCCTTGAATTCTGGGTTTCCATGAGTGATCCAACGGGCAGCTTCCCCACATCAACCTCTTCCCAAGATCTGTTAAATAAGCTCAGGTTTACATAAGCTCAGTTCTGCTGTTTCGGTCAGGACACACCTGGAAGCTTGTGTGCCGTTCTGGAAGCCTCACTTCTGGAGGCCCTCACTGTTTTAAAATGCTTTTATGATTTTATGGTGCTTGTTTTAAATGTTGTTTGCCGCCCTGAGCTCCTTTGGGGGAGGACAGGGCGTAAATCTAAAAATAAACAAACAAATAAATCAAAATAAAAAGAATGTGGACCAAATGGAGCAGGGGCAGAGGAGAGCGATGAGGAAGGATGCTCAGGGGCAGTGGTGGGATCCAAAAATTTTAGTAACAGGTTCCCATGGTGGTGGGATTCAAACTGTGGCGTAGCGCCAATGGGGCTGGGCTGGGCACGACGAGGGCGTGGCCGGGCATTCCGGGGGCGGGGCATTCCTGGACGGGGATGTGGCAAGGACGCAGCCGCTGCGCCGGTCCTTGGGCGGGAAATGAATGCACGCAGGCGCAGGCTGCCACGCACGCCGGTGCGCCTCCTGCTAGACTGCTTCAAGTTCTGCGCGCTACTGCTGAGAGGAGGGGCGTAACTGAGGCAAAAATCACGTGGCAAAATCCCCAATTAGTTACCCCCTCTTGGCACCCACAAATAATTAGTAACCTACTCTCGGGAACCTGTGAGAACCTGCTGGATCCCACCTCTGCTCAGGGGACAGGTGACCAAGCCCTACAAGGAAAGGCTGAGGGACTTGGGATGTTCAGTCTGGAGAAGAGGAGGTGTTGAAGGAAGACACGATTGTTCTCTTTGAGGTATCTGAAGGGCTGTCACTTAGAGGGGTGCCGAGAGTTGTTCCTGTTGGCAGCAGAAGATAGGATGCAAATAGGTATAAATTAAGGAGGGGAAAGGTCCCGACTGGATATTAGGAAAATAATTTTTACAGCAAGAGTGGAATCAGCTGCCCAGAGACGTGGGTCGAATCCCCACTTGAAATTTGCACGCAGATCCAAGCCTGTTCGTTGTGAAACTGTGTCCTCTTCATCGGAGTTTCTCCCTCCCCACCGCAGCGAGCACACAGCAGACACACCCGGTGGCAGAACTCTTAGCAATCCCCACTACCAGGCGAGCTCGCTTCGCCGGTCTCCCCTGATTGGCTGGCGTGCCTTGATGGGGCGGGACCTTTCCCACTGCGGAAACGTACATTGTAGGGGTGTGATTAAAAAAACAGCATGTAAAAGTTTAACGTTTAACAGTTTAACTGTGCAAACAGTTAATCGTTACCTGTGTAAACCATGAACAATTCAAAGTTACACGTTTGTCTGTTTAACGTTTGCGTCCCCTTCTGCTGGCCGATCGCAAAAGCGGAAATGAAACTAAGGAAAGGCTGCACGCGCATCGCAGTGCTGATTGGTTGCCCGAATTCCGCATCACACTCCAGGGCAGGAAACGAGTCAGGGTTTCAACTCTCATCCCTCCCCTCGGATCAGCTCTGAGCCGTGTTAATGGGGTCTGTGCCACTTGCAACCAGGTCCTGCCGGAACGCAGATTAACGGGGAGAACGAGCTCCAGAAACGGAATCTGCCACACAAGCAATGGGGAGGTCATCCCTCAAACCTGGTTAGTTTGTGTTCTGAAACCTGGCTAAGACGGCAGTGGAGATTTGACCGTGGTGAGCTCTGTCCTCTCTGGCAGTCTTCAAGCAGCAGTTAGACAAACACTCGTCTGGGATGCTCTAGGGTGATCCAGCATGGAGCAGGGGGTTGGACTAGATGGCCTGCATGACCCCTTCCAACTCTATGGTTCTGGGAGGCCAAGACCTCTGAGAAAAGGCTGAAGGACTTGGGAATTTTAATCTGGGGAAGAGGTGGTTGAGGGGGGACATGAACAGTGGTGGGATCCAAAAATTTTAGTAACAGGTTCCCTCGCCAGCCCCCGCCCCTCAGCAAAGGGGGCAGAGGCGTACCTAGGCAAACCTGAGCCCTGGCAAAACCTGAGTTGGGTGCCCCTCCATGGGCAGCCACCCCACCACGACCCCCCAAATTTTTTTTGCACCAGGTCATTTCTAAATCATCATCACATTATAGAAAATGCCCCAACTCACAAATCTGAACACAGCAACGGTGAAACACACAGGTTCTTTGATAGAGACTGGTGAGCTAAAAGGTACGACAGGCTGAGAATCCATGAATTGCAGTACCTGAAAGGGATTAACCCAGCTCAGGGAGTTACATTATTAGTCACAATTGCTATATGGAACCTTCACGTTCAAAGGCAGGATGCCTCTCGGGGAGGCAAGGGCGTGGAGATGGAAAAGCGGACCCAATTAGTAACCCCCTCTCGGCACACACAAATAATGAGTAACCCACTCTCGGGAACTGGTGAGAACCTGCTGGATCCCACCTCCGGACATTACGTATTTGAAGTATCTTGAAGCATTTGCTTAAGGAGGCGGCTGTCACTTAGAGGAAGGTAGGTTCCTGTTGACTGCAGAGGATGGGTTTAAATTCTGGCCAGAACGGTACTGGCTGGGTATTAGGATTTAACCTTCCCACCCCCCATCCAAGTAGAAACTTGGCGTGTTTTTCTTCCTTTTAGTTGCCGATGCTCAGATTCTCAGGACTCGGTAGCCCCAACCAAATTCTAAAACGGAGCCCCTATTTCACACCCCGCAGCCTGGAACCAACATATTAATTTAGCCGCTAATTAAAAACAGAGCGAGCAGCACGGAATGTCGATTTGCAATGCGTCCCTGGATTCCGCTGATGTTCCCAGAGCTGGATCCACAATGTGGCTCTAACCTCGCGCTGGATTCAGTGCAAATGAGGACGCTTCGGGAGTATTCGTGGGGGATCTTTGCCTGGGCAATTTCCCCATCTGTTTCGCAGGCTCTCTTCTCTCTCTTCCCAGCAGGAGGGGAGGCTGTCTTGTCTTGTGGGTGGGAATCTGGTTCCAGAGTTGCGTAAAGATGCCGAGCAGAAGGGATCTGAATTTCTGTCCCCCCCAAGACAACCGTTTGGTTTCTGTGAAATGGGCGCTTGGCGGCAAGTCCCCTTCGCGAGGTGTGCGAAGCTCCGGAGCACGACGACTCTGGTGCCGCCCCCTCCTCGATTCTGGGGGGTCTTTTGTGCATACACATCCAAAATGTTCTAAGAGACATGTAAACAACAGTTTGCAATCTGTTTTTAATGCAGGAAGCCTTCAGAGCAATGTTTCCTGAGCAATTTACAGCTCCGCATTTATGAGCCAGCGAAGTGACAGGGAGGCCAGAGACCGAACAGTGAACCGTGACGTCGCTGGTTCAAATCTCCCCGCGGCCGCAAACTCACATGGCGTTCTTAGGCCTGCTGTTGGTCTGGAAGCTTCAGCGCTTCTGGCCACTGTTTGGAGATAATAAATGTGGCCTACCTTGCAAGGTTGTTGACATGATTACTGAGATGACGTTTGTGAAGCGCTTACAGCCAAAATGGACACTCTTTTTTAAAAATAGTCGGGTCTGCATCCCCTGGACCCAGCTCAGGTTCCTCACAGCGGATCAACAGCTGTGGGAATGGCTTTTTAAACTCTGAGATTTGAATCCAGTAGACACCTGACTTAACAACAGTGAAAGGGATCTGGGCATCATAGGTCGAATCCCCACTTGAAATTTGCATGCAGATCCAAACCTGTTCCTTGTGAAATTGTGTCCTCTTCATCGGAGTTTCTCCCTTCCCACCGCAGCGAGCACACAGCAGACACACCCGGTTGCAGAACTCTTAGCAATCCCCACTACCAGGCTAGCTCGCTTTGCTGGTCTCCCCTGATTGGCTGGCGTGCCTTGATGGGGCGGGACCTTTTCCCATTGTGGAAACGTACATTGTAGGGGTGTGATAAAAAAACCAGCGTGTAAAAGTTTAACGTTTAACTGTTTAACTGTGCAACCCGTTAATCATTACCTGTGTAAACCATTAACGATTAAAAGTTACATGCTTGACTGTTTAACGTTTGCGTCCCCTTCTGCTGACCGATCACAAAAGTGGAAACGAAACCAAGGAAAGGCTGCATGCACATCGCAGCGCTGATTGGTTGCCCGAATTCCATGTCACACTCCAGGGCGGGAAACGAGTCAGGGTTTCAACCCTCATCCGTCCCCTCAGATCAGCTCTGAACCGTGTTAATGGGGTCTGTGCCACTTGCAACCAGGTCCTGCCGGAACGCGGATTAACGGGGAGAACGAGCGCCAGAAACGGAATCTGCCACGCAATCAATGGGGGGTCGTCTCTCAAACCTGGTTAGTTTGTGTTCTGAAACGTGGCTAAGACGGCAGTGGGGATTCGACCTTAGTAGACCATAAGCTGAACATGAGTCAGCAGTGAGATGTGGCAGAAGTTGAAAGCCAATGTAATTCTGGGCTGCATCAATAGAGTGAGAGTGTCTAGATCAGGGGTCTGCAACCTGCGGCTCTCCAGATGTTCATGGACTACAAATCCCATCAGTCCCTGCCAGCATGGCCAATGGGTTGCAGACCCCTGGTCTAGATCACAGGTGTCAAACTCGCAAGCCTCCAGATGTTCATGAACTACAATTCCCATCAACCCTTGCCAGTATAGCCAATGCTCATGTTGGGAGGGACTGATGGGAGCTGTAGTTCAGGAACATCTGGAGGGCCACAAGTTTGACACCGCTGGTCTAGATCAAGGGATGTAATAGCACCACTCTATCCTGCATTGGGCAATGTCAGCTCCCTGGATCAGACAACAAGCCACTTGATAGTTTTCAATGATTTTATTGACAGATTGCAAGGAACAAAGGAAAGACGATTCTGTCGAAAAGGTGTAACCTCAGCTTGTGGGTTCTGTGGGGCAGAACTTGGAATGAGTTTGCAACAACAAATTTTAAAAACAAAATGGTTTACTTTCTTAACATATAACATCAACATTTAACATCACACTTCAAGGTCCTGTTCAGATTGCATTTTCAAGTCCTTATATTTACAGTCTACTGCCAAGTCCAATTCTTCCTTGCAAGTGGGTTGGCTCCTGAAGACTCCAAGGGCTTGATGAACAGGATTCAACATGATGAAGGTTTCCAGGAGAACTCTCACCCATTACAAACATTTAAAAAACCCTGAAACAATAAACTCCAACATTTCCAACATAGCAAAAATAAACAACTACCTTCCCAGTAGTTCCCAACAACATTGCAGTTACCTTAACAAGGTGTTAAGGGCTTATACAAACCAAGGTCCGAGTCTGGTAGCCTTGTCTCCTCCAAACTACATGAGCTCTGCAGCCTCCTGCTGCTTTGAGTCTCCACCCCTTTCTGGGTCAACCCATTCTGATCATGGGGGTTACAAAGGCACCAAACAGTTAATGATATGGTTAGCACATATCCCACCCACCCCACCCCCAATGAGAACAGAGAAGCCCGGACTTGAGGCCCGTCTCAGCAGTAGACTCCCAAGGCCAGACTGTTAGATAGCAAGCCACCCGCAACGGCGAAAGGAACTCTCCACATCTCCCCTTAGAGAGACTTTGGGAGCTGGGTATGTTTCGTCTGGAGAAGAGAAGGTTAAGGGGTGACATGACAGCCATGTTTAGATGTTTGAAGGGTGGTCATTTTGAAGAGCTTGTTTCCTGCGGCCCCAGAGACTTGGACAAGGAGGGATGGATTCAAGGGGAAGGAGAAGAGATTCCACCTAAACATTAGGAAGAACTTCCTGAAGGTAAGAGCTGTTTGCCAGTGGAATACGCTGCCTTGGAGGGTGGTGGAGTCTCCTTCTTTGGAGGTTTTTAAACAGAGGATGGATGATCATCTGTCAGGAGTGCTCTGACTGTGTATTCCTGCATGGCTGGGGGTTGGACTGGATGGCCCTTCTGGTCTCTTCCACGATTCTATGATTCTAAAACCTTAGAGAGGTTTCTAAGGTGCTACTGGACTCTAAGGTCGAATCCCCACTACCGTCTTAGCCATGTTTCAGAACACAAACTAACCAGGTTTGAGGGACGACCTCCCCATGGCTTGCGTGGCAGATTCCGTTTCTGGCGCTCGTTCTCCCCGTTAATCCGCGTTCCGGCAGGACCTGGTTGCAAGTGGCACAGACCCCATTAACACGGCTCAGAGCTGATCCGAGGGGAGGGATGAGGGTTGAAACCCTGACTCGTTTCCCGCCCTGGAGCATGACGCGGAATTTGGGCAACCAATCAGCACTGCGATTCACACGCAGCCTTTCCTTGGTTTCATTTCCGCTTTTGCGATCGGCCAGCAGAAGGGCATACAAACATTAAACAGTCAAACGTGCAACTTTGAATCATTCATGGTTTACACAGGTAACGATTAACTGTTTGCACAGTTAAACGTTAAACTTTTACACTGTAGGGGTGAGCCCGCGAACACCGCAGAACCGTAGAAAGAGCGCCTGGCATGCCAGTGCCGGCTACGGCCTTCCGGGCGCACACGCTCCCCCAACCCCCGTTCCCCCGTGAGTCACGGGTCATGAACTACCCGGCTCACGATCACCAGGTGTCCCATACAAAGGGACAAAAGGGCTCTTGCCCTCAGGTGAGGATTAGGCCCAGACATGGACGCTTCCTCCCGCACGTAGCAGCCCGATGAGATCATGCATCACATGATGATCTCCAGCTCTCCCGCTCTCCCGCTCTCCCGCCTACCCGACCCCTTTACACGACCCCATTGAAACCCATTGAAACCCTAATAAAAGGTGTGAGGGGCGAGCGCACGGCAGAGTTGCCAGAAGCACTTCCTGCTGCTGGCTCTCTCCACCAGATGAAATCTCCGCGTCTCGTCTCTTCATTGGGGACTCGTGGGTCAAGACTACATACACGCTGGTTTTTTTGATCGTACCCCTACAATATATGTTTCCACAGTGGGAAAAGGTCCCGCCCCATCAAGGCACGCCAGCCAATCAGGGGAGACCGGCGAAGTGAGCTCGCCTGGTAGTGGGGATTGCTAAGAGTTCTGCAACCGGGTGTGTCTGCTGTGTGCTCGCTGCGGTGGGGAGGGAGAAACTCCAATGCAGAGGACACAGTTTCAGAACGAACAGGTTTGGATCTGCGTGCAAATTTCAAGTGGGGATTCGACCTAACTGTCCTACTGCAGACCAACGTGGCTACCCTCTGAATCACAGAAAAACAACTGAAAAGTATACTGTAAGCACAACATCTGAATTGGGATTGTCTTTATGCTCTTCCCCTCTTTCTTTCTTTGGCTCAAAAACTGACGGTTTCCCGGTTTCCCACAGACTAGAATTTCTTGTGATGTCTAAATGAAACGAAATACTAAACTGTGCTTCCTTCTCTTGCCTACAAGCTGGTGCAGTGATTAAGAATGGTGGGTCCTAATCTGGAGAACCAGGTTCGATACTCCACTCCTCCACATGATTGGCTGGACAGCTGAGGCAACTACCCCAGTGGTGGGATCCAAAAATTTTAGTAACAGGTTCCCCTGGTGGTGGGATTCAAACTGTGGCATAGTGCCAATGGGGCTGGGCGGGGCACGACGGGGGTGTGGCCGGGCATTCTGGGGCAGGGCATTCCTGGGTGGGGCTGTGGCAAGGACGCAGCCGCTGCTCTGGTCCTTGGACGGGAAACGAATGCACGCAGGCGCAGGCTGCCAGGCACGCCGGTGCACCTCCTGCTAGACTGCTTCAAGTTCTGCATGCTACTGCCAAGAGGAAGGGCGTAACTAAGGCAAAAATCACGTGGCAAAATCACCAATTAGTAACCCCCTCTTGGCACACACAAATAATTAGTAACCCACTCTCGGGAACCTGTGAGAACCTGCTGGATCCCACCTCTGAACTACCCCCCCCCCCCGCGCAGTTCTGAACCAACCAAGTCACGTTTATGTCATATCCAGCCTTTCTAACAAATGAGTGGGACACCGTTCCTCTAAAAGGAGTTTTAGAAATGACCCCACTCAAACAGGAAGCCAGGTAGCCCGACTGACCCGCGGAACAATTCGCATACGCACAGAAACGGGTTCTGTTTTCATTTTCACCTCCTAATTTTAGCGGTAATCTCCATTTTCTGGGCTTATCCTGTCTTCCGTGGCTCATTTTGAAGTTCAAGGTCTCCCCTCTTGTTGGTTTCAATGGGAAACACATTTCTGGCTGCGAGCGCTTTCCTTTCCCCGTCCAAACGGGACAAGTTTCTCAGGGCCTGAATCCTCTGGCTCGTGACGTCGTCTCTGCCAAACGGCCGTAAAGATATCCAAAAGCAATTCTGTTTTATAGGCACTTAAAGGCAGGTCACGTCGCTGGTTTGTTTCCCAGGCGTTTGGGATGACATTTTCAGGGTGGCACACTTAAGAAGAAGAAGAAGAAGAAGAAGAAGAAGAAGAAGAAGAAGAAGAAGAAGAAGAAGAGGAGAAGGAGGAGGAGGAGGAGGAGGAGGAGGAGGAGTTTGGATTTATATCCCCCCTTTCTCTCCTGCAGGAGACTCAAAGGGGCTGACAATCTCCTTGCCCTTCCCCCCTCACAACAAACACCCTGTGAGGTGGGTGGGGCTGAGAGAGCTCCGAGAAGCTGTGACTAGCCCAAGGTCACCCAGCTGGCGTGTGTGGGAGTGCACGGGCCAATCTGAATTCCCCAGATAAGCCTCCACAGCTCAAGCGGCAGAGCGGGGAATCAAACCCGGCTCCTCCAGATTAGAGTACACTGCTCTTAACCACTACGCCACTGCTGCTCCACAGGAAACACCTTCCCACAATTGCAGATAGCTAGGAGAAGAGAGCACAGAGGTGGTTATCCATTGCTGGCCTCTGCAAAGCAACCCTGGGCTTCTTTGGAGGTCTCCCATCCAAACACTGAACCAGGACTGACCCTAGTAGAAGAAGAAGAGAAGAGTTTGGATTTATACCCCCCCCCTTCTCTCCTGCAGGAGACTCAAAGGAGCTGACAATCTCCTTGCCCTTCCCCCTCACAACAAACACCCTGTGAGGTGGGTGGGGCTGAGAGATCTCCGAGAAGCTGTGACTAGCCCAAGGTCACCCAGCTGGTGTGTGTGGGAGTGCACAGGCTAATTTGAATTCCCCAGATAAGCCTCCACAGCTCAGGCGGCAGAGCTGGGAATCAAACCCTGTTCCTCCAGATTAGATACATGAGCTCTTAACCTCCCACGCCACTGCTGCTCCTTCCTAGTTGGAAGGGAAGATTTTGCATTTATACCCCGTTTTTCTCAATCATAAGGAGTCTCAAAGCAGTTTACAAACACCTTTTATACTCCACTTTTCTCAGCTGTAAAGAGGCTCAAAGTGGCTTTCAAACTCCTTTCTCGTCCTCTTCCCACAAAAGACACCTTGTGAGGCAGGTGGGGCTGAGAGAATTCTGAGAGAACTGTGGCTAGCCCAAGGTCCCCCACAGGCTTCATGTCTAGGAGTGGGGAAGCAAACCTGGTTCACCAGGATCGAATCCCCACTACCATCTTCGCCAGGTTTCAGAACACAAACTAACCAGGTTTGAGGGACAACCTCCCCATTGTTTGTGTGGCAGATTCCATTTCTGGCGCTCGTTGTCCCCGTTAATCTGCGTTCCGGCAGGACCTGGTTGCATGTGGCAAAGACCCCATTAACACAGTTCAGAGCTGATCCGAGTGGAGGGATGAGGGTTGAAACCCTGACTCGTTTCCCGCCCTGGAGTGTGACGTGGAATTCGGGCAACCAATCAGCACTGCGATGCACACGCAGCCTTTCCTTGGTTTCATTTCCGCTTTTGCGATCGGCCAGCAGAAGGGGATGCAAATATTAAACAAACGTGTAACTTCAAATCGTTCATGGTTTACACAGGTAATGATTAACTGTTTGCACAGTTAAACAGTTAAACGTTAAACTTTTACACACTTTTTTAAAAAAATCACACCCCTACAATGTACGTTTCCACAGTGGGAAAAGGTTCCGCCCCATCAAGGCATGCCAGCCAATCAGGGGAGACTGGCGAAGCGAGCTAGCCTGGTAGTGGGGATTGCTAAGAGTTCTGCAACCGGGTGTGTCTGCTGTGTGCTCGCTGCGGTGGGGAGGGAGAAACTCCGATGAAGAGGACACGGTTTCACAACCAACAGGTTTGGATCTGCGTGTAAATTTCAAGTGGGGATTCGACCCAGGTAAAAGTCCCCTGCTCATGTGGAGGAGTGGGGAATCAAACCCAGTTCTCCAGATTAGAGTCTACCTGCTTTTAGCTGCTACACCAGAATGCCTCTCAGCTTCCAAGAGCTAATGAGATCAAGTTAACTTGGACCATCTAGGCCAGGGGAGATGAAGAGGTGGTTTGCCATTGTCTACTTCTGCATAGCAACCCTAGATTTCCTTGGTGGTCTCCTAGCCAATTACCAACCAGGGCCAACCCAGCTTAGTTTTTGAGATCTAACAAGATCAGGCTAGCATGGTCTGTCCACGTGACGGCCTCCTAGGTTTACAGCCAGTTAAAGTTTTGTGTTCTTGAACAGGAAATTTATGAATGGAAACGTGCGTCTCAAAGAACGTGTCAAAAAACGGACCGGAACAGGCCAAGGGAAATTTATGGAAATGCCACAAGACAGGCAGGAGGGCAAACAGACCAAGGTAAGTATATAGAAACCTCTGAAATGCCGGCCCATTCCGCACATGCAGAATAATGCACATTCAATCTACTTTCACAATTGTTTGAAAGTAGATTTTGCTGTTCTACCCAGTAAAGTCCAGCTTCAAAGTGCATTGAAAGTGGATTGGAAGTGCATTATTCTGCATGTGCGGAAGATACTACACTTGCAGTGGTGGTGAACCTTTGGCACTCCAGATGTTATGGACTACAATTCCCATCAGCCCCTGGGTGGTATCATAAGCACTCCTTCCCCACTATGCCAATTGACCATGCTGGCAGGGGCTGATGGGAATTGTAGTCCATAACATCTGGAGTGCCAAAGGTTCGCCACCACGGTGCTACAGCATAGCAAACACAAAAGCTTGTATTGGGTAATTTAATCCACTTGCTATTTGTGTATGCTGTGTTAGTTCAGAATTTATTTGTCAGCCACAGACCTTTACAATCAGAAAGAGTACATCAAAATAAAAATCACAGTCCCGGATAATGCCTCCATCATATCAAAAAAATACAATAAGGTCCGAACAATAATTATTTTCTCTACAGTTTGGCTTTGAGATCACCGGCCCCTCCGTTTTCCTCCTTTTCATAATAGTAGCAAATAAAACGAAATGGAATAAAAGTAGCAGCCATAATGGTGACTGCAGAGAAAAATGTCAGCCAATAGAAACCGAACAACTATCCCCATCAGTTCCAGGGAATTTTGACAAGATTTGGGTGAGAAGTTTGCAACAAACGGTGTCATATAGAGGGCAGGGTGGAACGTCACAGACTAGATCTTCCGGTTGGCCCAGACCACAAAGGCATCATCGCGGATCCTTCAGGAGTTTCAGAAATCTGCCACAGGGATACTCAGTAGGGAAACACTGAAAACAGAGACTGCGAAATGCCTTTCTCAGAGCAGCGTTAGTGACATCTGTTAGATATCTGGAGTAGATTTAGTTTTTCTCAGCTTTAGAATACCAGGTCGAAAAGTTGGACTGAGCAGCTTTTTCAACATCCCGGAGGAGCATCGATTTTAAACAACCACATTTTGCAAGGTTCCCCCCACACACAAAGGGCATTTATGCATACAGTACTTACTTTGAGTCTGTTTGCTCCGCAGTGGAATCTCCCCATGTTTCTTACGTTACAAGTAAGGAAGGGCCCCACGGATTCCTCTGAGCCTAGCCACCATTTTGGCTGCCCCCAACTTCCAGGTCAGATCTGCAACCTACGTTTTGAGAAGAGCCATGCTATCTTTTTTTGGAGGGAAAGCTTTCAGTGTTCCGTTACAGGAACCTAAAGTGTTTAATTTTTTAAAACCCCTATTAATCCCCCAGAAATGTTGGCCAAGGAGTGCGTGGAAGAAGAAGAAGAAGAGTTTGGATTTATATCCCCCCTTTCTCTCCTGCAGGAGACTCAAAGGGGCTTCCAATCTCCTCGCCCTTCCCCCCTCACAACAAACACCCTGTGAGGTAGGTGGGGCTGAGAGAGCTCCGAGAAGCTGTGACTAGCCCAAGGTCACCCAGCTGGCGTGTGTGGGAGTGCGCAGGCTAATCTGAATCCCCCAGATGAGCCTCCATAGCTCAGGCGGCAGAGCTCGGAATCAAACCCGGTTCCTCCAGATTAGATACATGAGCTCTTAACCTCCTACGCCACTGCTGCTCCTGCATGATGGGGGAAGGCAGAGAAGAACAGAAAACCCAAAGCAAGCAAAACAGAAACTGGTCTACTTCGCTTTCCCTGCACAGGCAGGGGGAAAGTTGCACTTTACATGTTTCGGAAACTGTAGGGATTCTCTGATTTGCAGTGCAGTGAGTTCCGCAGAGGGGAAACATATTCGCAACCAAGAATCTGACCTGAAGGGAATGTACGCTCACTGTGGGGCAAACAAGTGAAAAATGGCCAAAGATTTTATACAGATGAGCAGGATTCAAGCCTAGTAGCTCCTTAAAAACCAACAAGATTTCCCGGGTAGAAATTCTTGAGAGTCAAAGCTGTACTTTTCAGATATCCGCCACCTGAAACTGTCTTTATTTAGAAGACGATGCTTGAATGAGCATTAAAGAGGAGTGAACAAAGAGAGGGCCTGTAACACGATTTAAATAGTGACAAAACATAGGCCCCTTCCGCACATGCAGAATAATGCACTTTCAATCCATTTTCAATCCACTTTGCAGCTGGATTGTACTGTGCGGAAGAGCAAAATCCACTTGCAAACAATTGTGAAAGTGGATTGAAAGTGCGTTATTCTGCATGTGTGGAAGGGGCCATAGTGTCTTTCATCCAGGGCATCCCAGTCGGACAGCAAGCAATAGCGAATTACAAAGTAGGGTACAGGCTGGGAAGCTGTCTTAGGAACAACAGAAAAATCATATTTCCAGGGGATGGGAAAGGATGCCAAGAGTGAGCATATACAGAACTTGGAGCTCTTTCTTAAACCACTTAGTTGGTTGAGCGATTGGAGGAACATTGCACACAGACCAGTGGTATACCTAAGCAAACTGGCGCCCTGGGCAAAACCTGAGTTTTATACCCCCCCCCCCCCCCCCCCGGGGCAGAGCAGCCCGGCCGCGGCACTCACCCTCCCCAGACGGCCCCAGCAGCCCAAGTTCACTGGAGGCAGAGCTCCCCCATCCTCCTGCCCTGCCTCTGGTGGCTTGTGGGCCACCGTCCAGAGTGGGCGGGCTTATCCAGAGTGGGTGGGGCTTAGAAATCAGGCCCCCATGTGACTAAAAATTTCTGCGCCTTGGGCAATTGCCCACTTTGCCCAATGGGTGGTACGCCACTGGCGCAGACGAGTCATCACGGCAGGGACAGCTGCTAACTCTTCCAGTTGGGTACAGTGCTTGTCATTTGCATTATCTGCTGACTTGCAACCCCATGGGGTGAGGGATCCAGACTTGGGAGCAATGGGGTGGCTGCGCCGGTGATTTTGCCCTCCCCAAGACACTTACCCAGCCGAGGAGCAATTCCAGTGGCATTCAGCTGCCACCCCCCACCCCCCAGGCACAGGAATGCAGCAGAGGATGCACTGATACAACAGGGGGAGAGGTAGTCCGGAAACGGCAACTGAAGTCTGAAAAGCCTCCAATTGCTCAACCAACAGGCAGGGTGGCTTACAAAGCCACCGTTTTTGGACCACCCTTACCCACACTGCACTGGCAGGATGCCACAGTGCTATGGCCACAGAGGTGGGATCCAGCAGGTTCTGACCAGTTCCCGAGAGTGGGTTGCTAATTATTTGTGTGTGCCGAGAGGGGGTTACTAATTGGGTCTGCTTTTCCATTAGACATTCCATTAGGTCCAAAAATCATAAAGTCCTGTTGCTTCCTATGTGGCTGGTTAGCGAAGGTAGAAAACGGGATCATTCTCCCTGTTGTTGGGCTGTTTTAAAAACATGTTTTAGCAATATGGTAAAGTTCCTTGTTTAAGGAAAGTATCCTTCTTTTGATTTCTAGAAACAAAATTAAGTATTTGAAAGTATTAAGTATTTGACAGGCAGTCAATTAGAGGAGAAGTAGTTGTTTCTGTTGGCAGTAGACGATAGGACTTGCTATGATGAGTTTAAATTATGGACAGAAAGATACCAGCTGGAAATTAGGAACTTTTTTTTACAGTAAGAATTTTTTACAGTAACAGAGAAATCATTAATGCCCCGCCCCCGTCGTGCCCCACCCAGCCCCATTGGCGCAACGCCACTGTTTGAATCCCACCACCATGGGAACCTGTTACTAAAATTTTTGGATCCCACCACTGCCTGTATGCCATTGTGTGCATGCGTGTGTGTTTGTCTGTGAAGTGCCGTTGAGTCACAGCTGACTTTTGAAGACCCCAGCAAGACAAATGAGAAGCAGAGATGGTTATCCTTTGCCATCCTTTGCAGAGCCTTCCTTGGTGGCCTCCCTTCTAAGGACCAACCCGACTTAGCTTCCGAGATTTGACAAGATCCGGCTGCCCTCCCACCCTGTATACCACCACCGTACCCATTCTGAAAAAAAGAGGCTTCAGAGCTCCCAGTGGCGCAGTGGTTAAGAGCAGGTGTACTCTAGTGGTTAAGGCGTAGTGGTTAAGAGCAAGTTTGAATCCCCTCTCTACCGTCTGAGCTGTGTGGAGGCTTATCTGGGGAATTCAGATTAGCCTGTGCACTCCGATGCACGCCAGCTGGGTGACCTTGGGCTAGTCACAGTTCTTCAGAGCTCTCTCAGCCCCACCCACCTCACAGGGTGTTTGTTGGGGGGTGGGGGAAGGGAAAGGAGATTGTAAGTCCCTTTGAGTCTCCTTACAGGTGGGGTATAACCAGAGGTGGGATCCAGCAGGTTCTCACAGGTTCCCGAGAGTAGGTTACTAATTGTGTGTGCCGAGAGGGGGTTACTAATTGGTGATTTTGCCACGTGATTTTTGCCTTAGTTACGCCCCTCCTCTCAGCAGTAGTGTGCAGAACTGGAAGCAGTCTAGCAGGAGGTGCACCGGCGTGCGTGGCAGCCTGCGCCTGCGTGCATTCGTTTCCTGCCCAAGGACCGGCGCAGCGGCTGCGTCCTTGCCACAGCCCCGCCCAGGAATGCCCCGCCCCCGTCATGCCCCGCCCAGCCCCATTGGCGCTACGCCACAGTTTGAATCCCAGCACCATGGGAACCTGTTACTAAAATTTTTGGATCCCACCACTGGGTATAACTCCTCCTCCTCCTCTCTTCTTCTTCTTCTTCTTCTTCTTCTTCTTCTTCTTCTTCTTCTTCGAGGGAAGGAACTAACACAGCAGAGGCAGTTGCTGAGTTCTACTTACCCTGCAGTCAATTAGCTAACTTTGCTTTGCAGTGGGATTTTCCCACCGTCTTTTTTGTTTACACAGCGATTCTCCTCTTGCAAAGTGCCCCCAGCCAAGCCGATCTGCCGTTTTACCTGCCCTCCTGCCTCCTCGTTGTTCTTATGCAGCTCTCTGTGCAACCTACTTTTTTTTTAAAGTTGCCATCTTGGTCTAGCATTACCCTGCAGCCGTTTTGTCCAGGTGAGCCTATCTCTGTCATCTGGAAACCATTTGTAATCCCCGGGAATCTCTAGCCCCCACCTGGGTGTTGGCAGGGTAGGGTACTTAGGTACTATGCGTCTGAAGCCACTATGCAGTGTGAAACACTGCCGGCCATCTGGAGTCTTCCTGTGGAGAACAAAACCAAACATATTAGGGAGCTGGGGATGTTTAGTTTGGTGAAGAGAAGGTGAAGAGGTGACAGGATAGCCATGTTTAGATACTTGAAGGGATGCCATCAGAGGTGGGATCCAGCAGGTTCTCACCAGTTCCCGAGAGTGGGTTACTAATTATCTGTGTGTGCCGAGAGGGGGTCATTAATTGGGTCTGCTTTTCCCTTAGAAATTCCATTAGGTCCAAAAATCATAAAGTCCTGTTGTTTCCTATGTGGCTGGTTAGTGAAGGTAGAAAACCGGATAATTCTCCCTGTTGGGCTGTTTTAAAAAACATGTTTTAGAAATATGGCAAAGTTCCTTGTTTCAGGAAAGTCTCCTTCTTTTGATTTCTAGAAACAACATTAAGTATTTGAAAGTATTAAGTTTTTGACAGGCAGTCAATTAGAGGAGAAGTAGTTGTTTCTGTTGGCAGTAGACGATAGGACTTGCTATGATGAGTTTAAATTATGGACAGAAAGATACCAGCTGGAAATTAGGAACTTTTTTTTTACAGTAAGAGTTTTTTACAGTAACAGAGAAATTATTAATGCCCGCCCCCGGAATGCCTGGCCACGCCCCCGTCGTGCCCCGCCCAGCCCCATTGGCGCTACGCCACAGTTTGAATCCCACCACCATGGGAACCTGTTACTAAAATTTTTGGATCCCACCACTGGATGCCATGTTGGTGAGGGAGCAAGCTTGTTTTCTGCTGCTCCAGAGACTAGGACCAGGAGCCATGGGTTCATGCGTCTCAGTCCATTATGCAGCGTGAAACACTGCCAGTCATCTGCAGTCTTCCTGTGGAGAACAAAACCAAACATGTTAGGCCAAGGGTTATAGCAAAGAGCTTTTATTCAGCCTGCCCGTGGCAAGTTGCACCGCATCAAAGGGGTGTTCAGGGCCTTCACGTGGGAGATGTAACACTGGGGGGAAAAAAATCAGCCGTTAGCTTCCCTCCCCCCCCCTCCCCACCATAGCCGGACAACGTCGCAAACCATCGCAGGCCGCCATAAATAAACGCTGTGTCTTTAAGCCGTTTCGAACAGGGCAGGGGGAATGCGCTCGCTGAATTACAGCTTTTTAATCAAATGCATGTTACCATGTCACTTAAAGGGCTCGAGAGAAGAAATCATAAAAAAAAATAGAATACAATTGGAAGAGCACGATATTAAAACCAGCTGCTTTGCTCTACCCCCACCACACTTAATCGGTTTTGAATGTTCCGAAGGTGGAAGCGGGGGGGGGGGGGGGAACCGAGCCAAAACCCTATATTTCTGTCCGTCTTTTGGATCTGGCTCGGTCTGCTTTACGTTCTTTTCGGGGAGCCCAGCAGGGCCTGCGGGGGGGGGGGAGGGGGAGATGGAGATGGAAGGGGGCGCAGAGGCCTGCTTTCCAATCTGGAGTGGTTACACTCTGCCTCTCCGTTTCGGTGCCAGCTTCGCAGGACACGAGAGAGAGCTCCGGTTCCCACTGCAGCTCAAGGAATATAAAAAGCAGGGGTGGGAGAGAAAACGATCCAGAGATGATGGAAATTCACGTCTGGAGGGGAAGGGAACAGGTTTCCAACCAGAAGTGGGATCCAGCAGCTTCTCACAGGTTATATAATATAAGGCCTCATCTACTTATAGGAAGTTCTGACCATAGAATTCCTGGTGATTCCTAGAGCCACCCCTTGCCACTTCCTTTCCCTTCTCCCCTGGTAGCTGGAGGTACCTGGCAATGCTAGGTGGGCTGCTCAGGGCCCTACACCAGAGGCGTAGCAAAGGGGGAAAGCGCCCGGTGCACTGGTGCGTCCTCTGTCCCTGCCATGCCAATGTGCGCCCCCGTCCCGCCCCGGAACGCCCTTGCCACGCCCCCATAGGGGCGGGCACCTGGTGCATCATTCACCCCCCCGTCCCCTTGGAACTACGCCTCTGCCCTACGCATATCTGGAAACCAGGCCTCGGTGGAAGATGGGAGGGGGGGAAAGAATTCTTTATCTAGCTCTGTGGTGGCGAACCTTTGGCACTCCAGATGTTATGGACTACAATTCCCATCAGCCCCTGCCAGCATGGTCAATTGGCCATGCTGGCAGTGGCTGATGGGAATTGTAGTCCATAACATCTGGAGTGCCAAAGGTTCGCCACCACTGAAGTTGCTTCTTTAACTAGCTGTAGGCTTGCTAAAAATGCTAATCCATACTAGAACTGAGCACAACATCCTTTGCTCATTAAATTTCGGATTTGGGGGTTCTTTAACCCGGGAATTTTCAGTAAAGCTGAATACAGCTTTCCTGGGCTGTTACTGAAAAATTTCAGGTTAAAACACCCAAACCTGAAAACGTTCAATTCAGTTCTCTGCCTGTTTCCCCCTGTGGTGTTTCTAAAGTCCTCATGTGGGGTGGCGGGGCAGGGGGGGAGGGCACCATCTCTTTGGCTTTTCCAAATATGTCTAGTTTATTAAAACCAGTAAACGAAAATCCCCCCCCCCAAAAGTCAATATGGCTCTTTTGGTGTTTTTGGGTGGTTCAGGTTTTTTTCGAAACCCTAAAGCATATTGTGGGATTATAATATTCTGTGACTGAAAGCTGGGAGGCCCAATGGGGAGAGGTAGCCAGGAGGGAACACCGAAGCATAGAAATCCCCACCCCTTTGCCAGAGTTCCTATGAATACGGGTGTTATTTTCCTGTTTCTTTCTCCCAGGGAACCAGATAGTAATTTTAATGATTGATCTCAATGCCTTCGCCTTGAAGGTTAGGTGTGTAGGGGGTGTAGGGGTTGTAGCCTACTCTCTCCTAGGGAATCCGATCAAGTAACTGCTCTCCAAATTCAGCAGTGTACGTCCTGTATGCAGAGGTGGGATCCAGCAGGTTCTCACAGGCTCCCGAGAGTAGGTGACTAATTATTTGTGTGTGCCGAGAGGGGGTTACTCATTGGTGATTTTGCCACTTGATTTTTGCTTTAGTTACGCCCCTCCTCTCAGCAGTAGCGCGCAGAACTTGAAGCAGTCTAGCAGGAGGTGCACTGGCGCAGTGGCTGCGTCCTTGCCACAGCCCCGCCCAGGAATGCCCCACCCCTTGAATACCCAGCCACGCCCCGTCGTGCCCCGCCCAGCCCCATTGGCGCTATGCCACAGTTTGAATCCCACCACCATGGGAACCTGTTACTAAAATTTTTGGATCCCACCACTGCCTGTATGCCATTGTGTGCATGCGTGTGTGTTTGTCTGTGAAGTGCCGTTGAGTCACAGCTGACTTTTGAAGACCCCAGCAAGACAAATGAGAAGCAGAGATGGTTATCCTTTGCCATCCTTTGCAGAGCCTTCCTTGGTGGCCTCCCTTCTAAGGACCAACCCGACTTAGCTTCCGAGATTTGACAAGATCCGGCTGCCCTCCCACCCTGTATACCACCACCGTACCCATTCTGAAAAAAAGAGGCTTCAGAGCTCCCAGTGGCGCAGTGGTTAAGAGCAGGTGTACTCTAGTGGTTAAGGCGTAGTGGTTAAGAGCAAGTTTGAATCCCCTCTCTACCGTCTGAGCTGTGTGGAGGCTTATCTGGGGAATTCAGATTAGCCTGTGCACTCCGATGCACGCCAGCTGGGTGACCTTGGGCTAGTCACAGTTCTTCAGAGCTCTCTCAGCCCCACCCACCTCACAGGGTGTTTGTGGGGGGTGGGGGAAGGGAAAGGAGATTGTAAGTCCCTTTGAGTCTCCTTACAGGTGGGGTATAACCAGAGGTGGGATCCAGCAGGTTCTCACAGGTTCCCGAGAGTAGGTTACTAATTGTGTGTGCCGAGAGGGGGTTACTAATTGGTGATTTTGCCACGTGATTTTTGCCTTAGTTACGCCCCTCCTCTCAGCAGTAGTGTGCAGAACTGGAAGCAGTCTAGCAGGAGGTGCACCGGCGTGCGTGGCAGCCTGCGCCTGCGTGCATTCGTTTCCTGCCCAAGGACCGGCGCAGCGGCTGCGTCCTTGCCACAGCCCCGCCCAGGAATGCCCCGCCCCCGTCATGCCCCGCCCAGCCCCATTGGCGCTACGCCACAGTTTGAATCCCAGCACCATGGGAACCTGTTACTAAAATTTTTGGATCCCACCACTGGGTATAACTCCTCCTCCTCCTCTTTTCTTCTTCTTCTTCTTCTTCTTCTTCTTCTTCTTCTTCTTCTTCTTCTTCTTCTTCTTCTTCTTCTTCTTCTTCTTCTTCTTCTTCTTCTTCTTCTTCTTCTTCTTAATCATTGTACAGGCGGTAATGAATACTGCAGGGTAGTTGTGTTCCATCTTTCTTATTAGAAAAGCATGAAATTTCTAACCGCAGTGGAGAACTGGGGGGTCACATCCAAGGGGGAGGGACAGAGGATTGTCGTCCTTTGATGCCTGCAAAACTGGACAGACGCCGTTTCCTCTGACGGATTGTGCTGTTGAGCGTGTGCGTGTGTGTGTGTGTTTTAACATCTGCTGGCAAATAAGTTTCAGCCATCATTTTCAAACAAAAGGTTCATTAGGGTGGGGAGGGGGAATCCCCTCACGAGGACACATAGTGAACATGGCAGGGGAGGATGGGCTGGGATATTAAAATGACCCAGGAGGGCATTGAGAGGAATAGTCTTGAGAGCCAGCGTGGTGTAGTGGTTAAGAGCAGGTGCACCGGGTTTGATTCCCCACTCTGCCAGTTGAGCTGTGGAGGCTTACCTGGTGAACCAGATTGTGCATTCCAGCACATGCCAGCTGGGTGATCTTGGGCTAGTCACAGTTCTTCAGAGCTCTCTCGGCCCCACCCACCTCACAGGGTGTTTGTTGCGACGTGAGGGAAGGGAAAGGATTTTGTAAGTCCCTTTGAGTCTCCTTACAGGAGAAAAAGGGTGGATATAAATCCGAACTCCTCCTCCTCCTCCTCCTCCTCCTCCTCTTCTTCTTCTTCTTCTTGTGTGGCACTGCTAGCATTCTGTGTGGGATCAGCAGGATATCAAGAGATTGCTGGCGTTTGCTCCCGCAGCCTCTCTCTGAAGTCGGTCCACAACTGTTCCCATTTTATAGAAGGGCAACTGAGGCATCACGAATTTGCCCAAGCTTATTTGGAGATCAGGAGATAGGACATGAATCCAGCTCTCGCCAGACTAAAGTTGCTTACAGCCTCAGTTTCCCATCTGTAACACTCAGTCGTGCCAGAAACCAGCAAAGACTAGGTTGTAGGGACATGGGGGTGGGGTGGCGGGGGTTTGTCACAGCAACATTGTGGTGTCATTTCTAGGCTAAGGTGACCAAACGTCCCGCTTTTGGCGGGACAGTCACGCTTTTGAGCAATTTGTCCCGCGTCCCGCGGGGTTTTTTAATTCTCCCGATTTTTTAAAGGCTGCCGCACTGCCTTCTGGGGCGCTCCCCTTTTCCGCCCTGTCACAGGGCGGGAAACAGGGGAGAGCCCCAGAAGGCAGTGCAGCAGCCTCCCGCACACGCGGCCGCAGAAGCGCACTGCCTTTTGCGGCGCTCCCCGGTTTCCCGCCCTACAAAAGGCAGTGTGCTCCTGCGGCCGCGTGAGCGCGTGTCCCGCTTTACAAAGGTGAAAATCAATTCACCTTTTAAAGCCCGAAAACCCAGAAGTCCATTTCTAGGCAAATTTGGCGGCTCACTCAGAGGTAGAACTGCCGGTGATCCCTAAGCTAAAAGCAGCCAGCTGAGCTGCTACAAGGGCCATTGGAATTCTACTTACAGCCCTGGCCCCTACCTGGTAGAACAGGCTCCCAGGTGAGATCAGGACCCTGCGGGACATTCAGAGTTTCCGCAGGGCCTGTAAAAAGGACCCGTTCTGCCAGGCATCCGGCCAGCCGGGAAAACATCAAAAACTTGCTATGTAGAAACACCTGGCCTCCCGTGGGCACAAGGGAAGGGGGGCCGTACTGCTCGGTACATGCCATAAATTTGTGTACGTTGTTGCCGTTGTGGTTACGGGGCCTTAATTAGTGGGGATTGATTGTTTTTAGCTGATTTTAAATGTTAGATATATGATTGGTTGGACACCGCTCTGAGCCCCTCGGGGGAAGGCGGTATACAAATTAAACAAATAAATGGTAGCATGCTGCTTTCGGATTCAGCAGAAATTCTATGATACATTGTAGGATTCAACAGGTTTTGCTATGTAGTTTGTGCTGAATCCTAAAATAGTACGATGTCATTTCTGGTTTCGCTTAGAAATAGCATCACCATCTTGCCACAACAGCCATTTTAAAATTATTTTTTTACTCCTGCTGACCCCTCGAATGGCAATGAGAACTGGTGGCTTGCATTGAAATAGCTCTTGTTGTAGCAGGAAGCCTGATAAACCCAATAACTTGGGAGTCCTAAACCCAGAGGTGGGATCCAGCAGGTTCTCACAGGTTCCCGAGAGTAGGTTACTAATTATTTGTGTGTGCCGAGAGGGGGTTACTAATTGGTGATTTTGCCACGTGATTTTTGCCTTAGTTACGCCCCTCCTCTCAGCAGTAACGCGCAGAACTTGAAGCAGTCTAGCAGGAGGTGCACCGGCGTGCGTGGCAGCCTGCACCTGCGTGCATTCGTTTCCCACCCAAGGACCAGCGCAGCGGCTGCATCCTTGCCACAACCCTGCCCAGGAATGCCCCGCCCCCGGAATGCCCGGCCACGCACCCGTCGTACCCCACCCAGCCCCACTGGCGCCACGCCACTGTTTGAATCCCACCACCATGGGAACCTGTTACTAAAATTTTTGGATCCCACCACTTCCTAAAACCCATGTAAATCATGAATATCTAGGTATAGTTGTGGGGAGGACAGGATCCATGTAACAAGCCCTGCCCATGGTGATCATCTTCATGAAGTATCTGCCAATGTGTGAAGATCTAGAATCATATAGTTGGAAGTGATCATAGTGTTCCCTTCTAAGTGCTTACATACTGTTTGTTTATTAATCTGCTCTAGAATCTTTCCCGGTATTGATGTCAGGCTGACCACGTGGTAATTTCCTCCCGTTTTTGAAGAAGGGGACAACATTAGTTCTCTTCCAGTCTGCTGGGACTTCCCCTGCTCTCCTGGAGTTCTCAAAAATTATAGCAAGTTATTCTGAGATTAATTCTGCCAGTTCTTTTTAATACCCTGGGATGTAGCTCATCAGGCCGTGGAGATTTGAATTCATTTCAAGTATTCAAGTATTCTTGCACTACCTCTTTACTCTGTGCTGAATTTCCCCTACTGTATCTTCTGTTCCATTTTCCCCTTGTTGAGCACTGTTTCCTTTTGGGAAAAGATGGAGGCAAAAGAGGTGTTGAGTAATTCTGCCTTTTATCCACCCTGTTACCCTGTTTCCCCTAATATAAGAGATCCCTGAAAAATAAGACATAGTAGAGGTTTTGCTGAAGTGCGAAATATAAGGCATCCCCCGAAAGTAAGACATAGCAAAGTTCTTGTTTAAAAGCATGCCCGACGAACAGAACACAGAAAAATAAGACATCTTCTGAAAATAAGACATAGCGTATCTTTGGGAGCAAAAATTAATATAAGACACTGTCTTATATTCGGGGAAACACGGTAGCATTTTGCCATCTTCTCCACGCAGTGACCCTATCATATCCTTGTTCTTCCTTTTGCTACGGACATAACCAAAAAAGCATTTTTAAAATTGTTTTTAACCACTCAGGCAAGCCTCAACTCATTCTGTGATTTAGCTGTCCTGACTTTTCCCCTATACATCCTGGTTATTTGTTTGAATTCCTCACCACTGATCCACTTACAAAATCTTGGCTCCAGTTGAAGATTTCGCTTTGAACAATCATCCCTGGTTTCCTGAATACGCTTCGCGATACCCTCCATTTTTCCTCCTATTGGCAACTGTTTGAAATAGTGCCTTAAAGATTTCACTTTTAAGAAACTCACGAAACCGTTTCCGTTAAAGTCGAGCGCACTTTCAATAACTTTCAGTGCTCTTTGAAGCTGTGCGGAATGGCAAAATCCACTTGCAAACAGTTGTGAAAGTGTTTGAAAACGCATTATTTTGCGTGTGCGGAAGGGGCCTCCCATCCATCATGCACTCCCTTTTCTTTTAGCCACTGGCATACCGCTTACGGGATGACTGGTGGTTTCTTAAGTTGTGCGAAATCGAAACTTTCTTGAAAAGGGCAGAGAGGGTGACAGGCAAGAGGCTTCCAGGGATTAACAGCCGGGTCCCACTTTCCGGGTGGGCGTATCGCTTCAGATGTCATGGAGAATGCAGATTAGCGAGGCCGGAGGTTTAAAGTCAAAGGTGGGGGAAGATGCTCCATTAGGCGGGACCCCTTATACTTCGCTTCGTGATCAGCTATCGCACTCTCGCACTGAGGATTGCCCTAGGGGAGGTGGGGAAATACTCGTAATTACGTTGGTGATTCGATTCCATTAGAAATGTAGAGAGTTGGGTTTGTGAGAGGCGTGATGACGCCAGGGTGACTTGCCTGCCTGGTCGCGAAGGTTCGCGGATATGTAACTATCAAATGAGAAACGCTTTTAGGCAGTGCTGGTGTGGAGTCAGCAGTTGTGGTCCACATTGGCTTTCTTGCAATAGCCGGAAATAAGCAGGGAGTTACTGGAAGCTAAATTTGAAGCAACTAGGAAACAGGTTTGAGTCCAGGACCCCCATGGTTACATTCTCAGAAATCTTTACTGTTTAAAGCGCATTTTGAGCTAGGCAAATGGAGATACCAAGGTCCTCCAATAAAACGTGGGTGAGAAGGTGCCAAAAGCCAGAAGCAGTGTTCTTATGTTCTTATGTGTATGACTATGCCTGGCATCCCCTTTCCATTGTATACCAAACTCCAGGAGAACATGGCTGCTCCAACCTAAGGATCCCACCCCTTCCACCCCGTTAACCGGTCGTAATTGCGACTGGTTAGGAGCCGATCCAAAATATAAATCCTCACTGCCATCTTCCACCTTAAGAACTGCCGAGAACATAAGAACAAGCCTGCTGGATCAGACCAGAGTCCATCTAGTCCAGCTCTCTGCTACTCGCAGTGGCCCACCAGGTGCCTTTGGGAGCTCACCTGCAGGAGGTGAAAGCAATGGCCTTCCGCTGCTGCTGCTGCTCCCGAGCACCTGGTCTGCTAAGGAATTTGCAATCTCAGATCAAGGAGGATCAAGATTGGTAGCCATAGATCGACTTCTCCTCCATCAATCTGTTGGCTGGCTTTTAAAGCTATCCAGGTTAGTGGGTATCGCATAACCTCCTGTGGCGGCATATTTGCAACGCCAATCACACATTGACAGAGATATTTCCTTTTATTGAGTCCTAATTCTTCACCCCAGCATTTTCAATGAATGCCCCCTGGTTTCTAGTATTGTGAGCTGAGAGAAAAGGCCTACCGCTCAACGCTACCCCATGCGATACCCCAGACTTTTACGATAATCCCCCCTCAGACGTCTCCTCTCCAAACTAAAGAGTCCCAAACGCTGCAGCCTCTCCTCATAGGGAAGGTGATCCAGTCCCTCAATCATCCTTGTTGCCCTTCTCTGCACTTTTTCTATCTCCTCAATATCCTTTTTGAGATGCGGCGACCAGAACTAAACACAGTACTCCAAGTTCGGTCGCACCACTGTTTTTATAAGGGCATGACAATCTTGTTTTAAGAAACACCTTCTGGACCATGACATTGTCTGCTTGGCAAGTGAGGAATTTGTTGGACTTTATAGTCTTGGAAGAATTTGACTTCCAACAAATAATCAGGATAATTGAAATCTCCCATTACTACTACTTCTTTCCTTTCTGAAAGTTTGGTCGTCTGCTCCAGGAAGGCATCATCCAACTCTTCAGTCTGGTTTTGGGGGGCGGGGGACGGGGTGGAGTGTGTCATAAACCCCCACAATGAGATCACTGTCATTTCCTTCTCCCTTAATTTTTACCCACATTCTCTCAAACCGTCTTCCAGGTTTTAAGTGATGGACCTGAACACAGGTATAATCATCATCCCTGACGTTTAATGCTACTGCCCGCCTTTCCTAGTTATTTTCTATTTCTCTGAAATACGTTACACTCAGAGGTGCGATCCAGCAGGTTCTCACAGGTTCCCGAGAGTAGGTTACTACTTATTTGTGTGTGCCAAGAGGGGGTTACTAATTGGTGATTTTGCCACATGATTTTTGCCTAAGTTACGCCCCTCCTCTCAGCAGTAGCGCGCAGAACTTGAAGCAGTCTAGCAGGAGGTGCACCGGCGTGCGTGGCAGCCTGCCCCTGCGTGCATTCGTTTCCCGCCCAAGGACCGGCGCAGCGGCTGTGTCCTTGCCACAGCCCCCCCAGGAACGCCCCTCCCCCGGAATGCCCGGCCACGCCCCCTTCGTGCCCCACCCAGCCCCATTGGCGCTTCGCCACAGTTTGAATCCCAGCACCATGGGAACCTGTTACTAAAATTTTTGGATCCCACCCCTGGTTACACTCCTTAATTATTACATCCCAATCATGAGACCCATACCACGATCGTGATCACAATCGGACCCTTGTGCGATTTATGAATGGAGCTGCTGCTGGAAACTTGCACCCGCAGCGTGGCTGTTCATCCCCGCGGCAAACATGCATAAAGTGTACCACGGAGTTCGGCCTGAAACGTTGGCCATCTGGACAGGACTACAGCCACCTGATTTGCTCAGCCATTTCAGGACCGGAGAAATAGCGATCTTTTGCGCAGCGGCTTTTCTGCGCGTTGCCGGTGCCGTCGAAATGTATGTAATGCATTAGTATTACCCCCGTTCAAGAGCGCGGCTCTGGCAACGCGTATTCGCTGGCTGCCTTGTTGGATCACACCCTCCTCTGTCTACACATATGCTTCTCTTGGCTTGCTGTTTGTGCAACGTTCCTATCGATGCCTTCTCCCACACTTGCCTGCCAAGCCATTCGAGCTGCATGGACAGACGTTCACGACGAGCGAGGCAGGGACCACCAAATATGTCAAAACATCAGGCAATCATTTGCTCCATCCCCTACGTCTTAACAGCCTTGAACTCCAAACGGCTCTCTCTACCACCCTCCCTCCGACGGGCCCGATCCTCCACCGGGGCTATTTTATCCACTTGCACACAGCGTGAGGCTGGGCTTTCTTTTTTAATTGGATGAAAAGGCATGGTTTTGAAACGCGCACACACACATGCACACAACAGATGGAAAATGTACATAAGTTCCATATGGGATGGTCGACCAATGGAGAGCAGCCAAGGAGAAAGAGGGGTGGTTTTTTCTCTCTCTGAGTAACGTTCCTCAAAACTGATGGCTGGAATTGTTCCCAGAATGGCCTCCTCATATCCTGGACCAGCTCTTTTCTTGATGGGTTTCAGGCAGTCGGTGAAATCTCGGCTCCAGCAGAAACGTGGACGGGGGCCAGCGTTTACCCTCATGGTGTTTGAGTAAATAGAGGTTCCATCGATCCAGATCTTGCATCCCTCTGAGATCCCCCCCAAGGAAGTGATGTGAAGAAAACACTTCCACCTACGGCAGTGATGGTAAACCTTTTTGACACCGAGTGTCCAAATCGTAACCCAAAACCCACTTATTTATTGCAAAGTGCCAACACGGCAATTTAACCTGAATACTGAGGTTTTAGTTTAGAAAAAATGGTTGGCTCCAAGGCGTGTGTTACTTGGGAGTAAGCTTGGTGGTAGTCGGGCGTGGAAGAGCTTTGAAACTTAACCGTTACAGCTTCTTCCAGCGAATTGAATCCACGACCCTGGGAGGGTTTACTCGAAAACAAACCCTATTGCCAGCAACCGAGCTGACTCCCAGAGTAAAGGATCTGCTTTTCGTTCTACTTTTGAAAATCAGTAGGGGTTCGCAACAGCGCGAAAGCAGGGTTACCTACACACCTCCCAAAAACTGGATGCTTAGGTTTCCATGCTGTCGACCGGGTTTCAGCCGGGCTTTAGAAGCCCGAAGTAGATAAATGTGTGTGGGGGGGGACTCTGTTTGCACATGCCCACAGAGAGGGCTCTGAGTGCCACCTCTGGCACCCATGCCATAGATTCGCCACCACTGACCTACGGGCAGAACTGATCGGCTTTATTACGAGGTCCGATGGAGTCGTAGAGGTCTAGGGGTAGGCGGAGTTCCGGAAGGACGGAATTGAACGCTAACCAATAATAAGAAAACCAAAATCTATCTACTTAACGGATTGCTTTTCTGCCTCATCGTGATTGAGAATCTCCTGCCCCCAGATCAGAGGTGGGATCCAGCTGGTTCTCACAGGTTCCCGAGAGTAGGTTACTATTTATTTGTGTGTGCCGAGAGGGGGTGACTAATGGGTGATTTTGCCACGTGATTTTTGCCTTAGTTAAGCACCTATAGCAGTGGCATGCAAGACTAAGGAAACAGTCACTAGCAGGAGGTGCACCGGCGTGCATGGCAGCCTGCGCCTGCGTGCATTCGTTTCCCACTCAAGGACCGGAGCAGCGGCTGTGTCCTTACCACAGCCCCGCCCAGAGAATGCCTTTTCCCCAGAATCGCCTTCCACACCCCCGTGGTGCTAGCACGGCTGCGTTGGCATTTCCCGCCACAGTTTGAATCCCACCACCATGGAAACCTGTTACTAAAATGTTTGGATCCCACCACTGCCCAAGATGATTGGCTGGGGTGGAAAGTGTCAACTTTGATTGTGTCTTCCTGCATGGCACGGGGTTGGACTTGACGGCCCTTCTAGTCTCTTCCAACTCTATGATTCTAACTTGCAATGACTCGTGGCAACCCTGTAGGGTTTTCAAGACGAGAAAAGCACAGAGGGCGGTTGCCACGGCCTACCTCTGTGTTGCTTTCGCTTGGCTTGCTTTGGTGGTCTCCTTGTCAAAGAATTATCAGGGATGACCTTGCATAACTTCCAAGATCTGATGAGATCAGGCTAGGCTGGGCCATTGAAACCAGGGCAGGTGACTGGTAGAAGAGTTTGGATTTATACCCACCTTTCTCTCCTGTAAGGAGACTCAAAGGGGCTTACAAGCTCCTTTCCCTTCCTCTCCCCACAACAGACACCTTCTGAGGCAGGTGGGGCTGAGAGAGTCCAGAGAGAACTGTGACTAGCCCAAGGTCACCCAGCTGGCATGAGTTGGAGTGCACGAGCTAATCTGGTTCACCAGATAAGCCTCCACAGCTCAAGTGGCAGAGCAGGGAAAGGAGAAAGAAAAGGCGGGGGGGGGGTCCAGAGGCTATTAAAAAAACATGCGCACACGTACAAAAACCTCTGTCCTTAACATCCGCGCTGGAATTCGGGAAACAGTACGCTTTTATTATTATTATTTTTCTGGAGGAGCTCTTAAGTGACTGTCAGGTGTTAAAAAAAAGATTGCAAATGGACTGGAGCGGGGGGAGGGAATTCTTTGGGGATGATTTCACCACCATTAGGGCTCTACCTGCAGCTGTTGCAATGCAGAGCCCTCCTGGTTTTATGACCGAAGGACTCCAAAACACAGGGCCGGATGGCCTAAATGCAGGGGGAGAACAGGGTTTGGCTCTTAACAGGTCGTTACTGGGGAAATATGGGAAAGGTATTTGACAGGTACCTTTCTTTTTAAAAAAAAAGGTTGACAGAGCCAAGGATGTAGGCAAGGGGGGGTTTCTCGGGTTCAACCCCCCACATTCATGTCTGAAGCTCCGCCCCCCCCCCCCCCGTTTGTGGGTTTTAAAAACATTTTGCTGTTTTTTCGGTTTTGGGCCAGCAGGGGGCGCATTGTTTAGGCTAGCCGCACCAAACTTTCAGGGATTGTTTGGGGGACCCTCCTAATGATACTACCCAGGTTTGGTGAGGTTTGGTTCAGGGGGTCCAAAATTATGGACTCCCAAAGGGGGTGCCCCCACCCTCCATTGTTTCCGGGGGGGGGGCAAAACTCAGATTTTGCACCGGGCTCCATTTTCCCTTGATGCCTTTGCCCAGAGGGGAGGGCAGAAGGAACTGCCAGCTGCCGGCTGGGAGCCCAGCTGGTTGGGGGCAGGGGAGGGGAGTCTGCCGTCCCCGGCCTCGGAGAGCTGCTTTTATAAGCGCTAGGCCAGGGACAGGGCTTTGGGAGGCGTGGCCATGCCCTAGGGGCGGGTGGGGGTGTGGCCCCATAAAAAAATCTATACCTACGTCCCTGGACAGAGCCCTCATGTCAACTGTTCTAAGAATGGTTAAGAGGTGGTTGTAAGGAGGAGGAATCTACTCGGTTTCAGAGGCAGCTCCTCTGTTCTGCATTCCAGTGCAGGGGTCCCAAGGAGGAGGAGGAGGAGGAGGAGGAGGAGTTTGAATTTATACTGGTTTAACAAGCTTTACAAACAAAACAAAACAAGCCGCCAGGGAATAAACGCCCACCGGAGGCCGCTTCAATACATTGTAAAAGGCCTGGAATCCGCTAACTCTCTGAGGGAGGAAGGCTTAAGGAGCTGGAATGTTTGGTTTGGTGAAGAGAAGGTGAAGGCATAAGAACGCAAGAGCAAACCAAAATTTCGGATCAGAATGGAGGCCATCACAAAATTCCAGCTCTACGCTACTTGCGGTGGCCCACCAGCGGGGTGCAGAGCTCCACCGGTAGAATCTTTGAAAGCAACCAGCCCTTAAGCTGCTGCTTTCCGGAAATATCGTTAGAGATTCCCAAGCTTATGGGGGGCTGATTTAACAATCCCTCAAACTGTACAGGAGGCACGGACTACTTCACAAGAACCGTTAACAAATTCGCAGGCACAAATGGGTGCCAAAATGTTTTATTTCACCTTTCAGCCTTTCTGTCATGGCGGATACAACTTTTTAGAACGATGGCCAAAGAGGTATGTCAAGTACAGGGTAGGCTCCAAATCATCGCTGTTTAGGGGAAACAGCGGAATACCTTCCCCTGTAAAAAAAAAAAAAGCAGAACTTTCCCAATGAAGCATTCCATCTAACCCGCCGGATCAAATTTATCTTCCTGGGTTCTTTCCTCCCTAGCAGCCAGCGAGAGATTCACCAGCCTGGCTGATGCCAATGGGAGTGATGGCGAGGAACAAGAAAGCCTGAGAGCAACACATGGGTAGCCAAGAGAGGAAGGAGTGGAGCAGGAGTTGCCACGTGTAAAGGTTTTCCAAACTTTCTGGGTCAGAAAATGCATGTGGAGAATTTGGGGGGGTGCCATCATAGTCAACTGCAATCAACAGCCGTTGGGGCCAGTTCCTCCTCTCCCTCGAGCCCCCACTGCACATGAATGGAGCCATCGCTGCCATGCCTGGCGGGCCGGATAAATGCCTTCAGGGGGCCACATTTGGCCCCCGGGCCGTAGTTTGGGGACCCCTGATCTGGACTGTTAAGGCATTTGCCATCTCAGATCAAAAAGGATCAAGATGGGTAGCCAAAGATCGACTTCTCCATAAATCTGTCCAAGCCCCTTTTAAAGCTATCCAGGTTAGTGGCCATCACCACCCCCTGTGGCAGCATATTCCAAACACCAATCACACGTTGCGTGAAGAAGTGTTTCCTTTTATTAGTCCTAATTCTTCCCCCCAGCATTTTCAATGGATGCCCCCTGGTTCTAGTGGTTCTAGTTGGTTCTAGTTGGTTCTAGCTGGTTCTAGTTGGTTAAGAGGTGACATGGTAGCCCTGTTTAGATGTTTGCAGGGATGTCATGTTGGTGAGGGAGCAAGCTTGCTTTCTGCTGCTCCAGAGACTAGGACCAGGAGTCATGGGTTCAAGGGGAAGGAAAAGAGATTCCACCTATTTGGGAAGAACTTCTTGACTGTCAGGGCTGTTGGACAGTGGATTGCACTACCTCAGAATGTGGTGGAGTCTCCTTCTTTGGAGGTTTTGAAAGAGAGGCTGGATGGCCACCTGTCAGGAGTGCTTTGATTGTGTGTTCCTGCATTGCAGGGGGTGGGACTGGATGCCCCTTGAGGTCTTTTCCAACTCTGTGATTCTCAGGCAGTGCCTGGGAAACGAACATACAGAGAGTGAGAAAGAACAAATACAGTAATGAAGAGGGAGTGCGGAAGAGGAGTTCAGAGGATCCCATGTCCCAGCCGTGAGACATGGCAGGATCAATCCAGAAATGAGCTGGTCATGACAACTTTGTTTGTCGAAAGCTGATATGCAAAAATTTGATTGGTCTTTAAGATGCTACTCAAACCTAGCTGGAAAGTCCCAGATGACTTGGGGAAAGGGGAATTGAAAAAACAGTGACCATTCTTTGGAGGTTTTTAAACAAAGGCTGGATCAGCATATGTCGGGATTGTGTGTTTCTGCATTGCAGGGGGTTGGACTTGATGGCCTTTGGGGTCTCTTCCAACTCTATGATTCTATGATTTACAGACTTGTGGTCTCCTTCGCAGTGAGAGTACATTCTCTTTGGTTGGATTTCCAGTTACGTGCACGTTTCCGCCTCTTCGAACTCACCGCGCTCTCAGACCAGAGAACAACCACGGTTTCCAAAAGCTTTCAAAGTGAAACTTTTTCTCTCTCTTTGCAGGGAAACCAAAGGAGATCCATACGCATTAGGCTTTCTTTGGTTATTCTTGCTCCTCCCTGCCTTCCTGTGCCCATGCTGCAGTAGTTCCTTCTAACCTTTAGGCCACCATTTCAAAATGATCAAAAGGGCTTTCTTTCCTTCTTTCCTTCTTTCCTTCCTTCTTTCTTTCCTTCTTTCCTTCTTTCTTTCTTTCTTTCTTTCTTTCCTTCCTTCTTTCCTTCTTTCTTTCTTTCTTTCTTTCTTTCTTTCTTTCTTTCTTTCTTTCTTTCTTTCTTTCTTTCTTCCTTCTTCCTTCCTTCCTTCCTTCCTTCCTTCCTTCCTTCCTTCCTTCCTTCCTTCCTTCCTTCCTTCCTTCCTTCCTTCCTTCCTTCCTTCCTTCCTTCCTTCCTTCCTTCTTTCCTTCCTTCCTTCCTTCCTTCCTTCCTTCCTTCCTTCCTTCCTTCCTTCCTTCCTTCCTTCCTTTTTCTTTCTTTCTTTCTTTCTTTCTTTCCCTCCCTCCCTCCCTCCTTCCCTCCCTCCCTCCTTCCTTCCTTCCTTCCTTCTTTCCTTCCTTCCTTTCTTTCTTCACGCTTAATGCTGAAGGTCTAGCACTGAAATAATAGACTCAGTGAAACTGACATGAAATTGCCCACGTCTAGGTAAGTAAAGCTAAATCAAAGAGAGCAACCCAAAAACAACCAACCAACCAACCAACCAACCAACCAACCAACCAACCCACCAACCCACCAACCCACCAACCCAACCCAACCCAACCCAACGACCGACCGACCGACCGACCGACCGACCGACCGACCGACCGACCGACCGACCGACCGACCGACCGACCGACCGACCGGACGGACGGACGGACGGACGGACGGACGGACAGACAGACAGACAGACAAAGGTATAAGAAAACCTTCCCAAATGGAGGTTGCACAGAAAAAAACAAGGAAATGGCAAAATGGCATCTTAGATTGGTTAGGGACACTTTACAGGAGTAGGCAAAAATTCCACCGGGAAAACCCATTGCAAAGCGAACAGCCACCATAAATAGAGTATCGCCTGCATAAATGGTGAGTGTCAACATCAAAACCAGCATTTCAAAGTGCCTTGGCTGATTCCTTACCAAAACTCAGAGGTATTTTCATTTAACCTTCAACCTTTCAAGGTTAACAGGACCCATTCCGGGTGGATTTGGAGTGGTTCCATCCCTAATCTGTTCCACTCAGCTTGGAGTACGTGTTTTCGGAGTATGTTTGTGAGGTTGAATGTGTGTGTTCTGTTGAAAGAGGACTGTTCAGGTTTATAGCTGTTCTTTGTGGCATTACAGAGCACAGGGTGATGTCAGAGCGGCATATGGGGAAAGTATGTGCCAGGCACGGCAGTCCAAGAAAACACACAGATTGGGTCTGACATTACTGAGGGGTGACAAAAGAGAAACAGCTCCAGTGCATGTGTGGGGTGGGTGGGGGGGGGGAGAGATATTGGTTGTAGGAACATGCTGAGTTTCCTCTTTCACATTTAAAGTCACAGCGGCTACAGCAGCAGTTCTCAGCCTGTGGGTTGTGACCAGTGGTGGGATCCAAAATTTTTAGTAACAGGTTCCCCTGGTGGTGGGATTCAAACAGTGGCGTAGCGCCAATGGGGCTGGCCGGGGCACGACGGGGGTGTGGCCGGGCATTCCGGGGCGGGGCATTCCTGGGCAGGGCTGTGGCAAGGACGCAGCCGCTGCGCTGGTCCTTGGGCGGGAAACGAATGCGCACAGGCGCAGGCTGCCACGCACGCCGTTGCATCTCCTGCTAGACTGCTTCCAGTTCTGCGCGCTACTGCTGAGAGGAGGGGCGTAACTAAGGCAAAAATCACGTGGCAAAATCACCAATTAGTAACCCCCTCTCGGCACACACAAACAATTAGTAACCTACTCTCGGGAACCTGTGAGAGCCTGCTGGATCCCACCTCTGAACCTCCCTGCCCAATAGGGACTGGAGGTGCGTGTGTGCGGCGGCGCCACTGTTTGAATCCCACCACCATCGGAACCTGTTATTAAAATTTTTGGATCCCACCACTGGTCGCGACCCCCTTGGGGGTGGAACGACCCTTTCACAGGGGTCTATGTCTGATGGTC